>NW_008588253.1:7696-32840 GCF_000691845.1 Merops nubicus
TATCATGAATGCCACAAGATTCATTAGGTCGAGTAGTAATACGATGCTGCTGGGTTAACTTTTCCTGCACAAAGTATGTAAAAAAATTCTAACTTACACTTTTCAAATAATACACCTGATGATTTGCTTTTATCTTTTAAGTATTTGTGTGTATATACTTATTTACATATAAGTTCCATAGTGGGAATTTGTAAAGATTTTTAGGGTTTGCTCATGAGGGAGGAATTATCCAATTTTTTATAATGAGAACCCACTTATATTCAGTATTTTTGTCAAAAATAATTTAAACTATTAAATAATAGAAATAGCAAAAGTATTTTTTTAGTGCAAGGTGTAACAACTGGCATCTTGTCCTGCAAATCATTTTGCAATAATTTTTAATACATGCCATTTTATGGCTGCAGTTGATAGCTGTTTTGTAGATTCATTTTGGCCCAGCTACATAGAAAATCAACTACACATTTAATTACAACATCAGTATTGAGTTAATACTAACTCCACTGCTTTGTGAGAAAGGAGGACGGGGCAAGATATGAAGGTGAGAAAATTACTTTGGGACAAATTACTGTCTAGGTTCTTGAAAAAATCTAGGTGAGATTCTGCATTCAGGTTGGCTCCTGGCAATTCCTGATCAGGAGCAGTGAAACAGGCTCCCATGCCCTCCAACCAGTGGGTGTATTTGGATCACTTCTGCCCAGGAAAAGGACCTGCCAGGTTTATTGCTTAACACTGCCAGGGGCAAGTAATTAATTCTCTGTTGTTCTGTTAGAGTCCAGCACTGCCTTGGATGTTTCTGCAGTCCCTTGGAAGAGCATCCTGCTCATGTACTTAATTTAGCAGAGTAACACATTCATTTTTCTCAACAGCAGTAATGTCAGTAAAAAGAAGAAGGCAGAAACTCACTCTGTGCTTACAGTAGTCTGCTGCTACTATAAAAAAAGCAGACTTAATTAGGAAAATTGACTGTGTTTCATGGAAATATTGCTCACAATCAGTTGATAGGATTGCATAGGGAATGTGAGCATAAGAAGGGGAAATCCTGTCAAGAGAATGTGAGAGAATTTAAGAAGAAAAGTGATTCCACTGCTTTTAAAATTTGCAGATCGGAGCTGTCCCACCTGTCTGTGACCTCCTGAGCGTCCTGAAAAAGGAGGAAGAAAACTGTGCTGAGACTCTCTCCCTGGAGGCAAAGAACAGAACACCAGAAAATGATCTGCTGCAGAGCTCAGGTAAAGGCTGAGTGAATACGCACAATAAAAACGGCTCTTGAGTGAGCTGAGTGGCCTCAAAATCAGACACCCCCACATTCCTTCCCATAAGAGGCAGGCATTTTTCATGCATCTCTCATGTATGAGCAGAAAGCCAGGTAAGATCTGTTGTAAGTCTCTGAGAGTGGTATTTTGACCTCAGTGTGATGGCAAGAGTCACAGGAGCTTTCTAACTCAGCTGCTCAACTGCAATCCTCACAACTAGGGAGCACATCAGGAACAAAATCTTGATTTTCAGAGGATTTGGAATTCTTCTCATCTGGGACAAGGATATTTTTATAAAGTCATCCCTCTAAGTGCAAATTTACTTAACTATATTTACCTTCAAAATCAACAAATACCAGCAGCCAACATTTAAATCAGATAGAGCACACTGGATGGAGGCAACAGATGTTTTTTTGTGCATGATCAGTCATTACCACTAAGGATGGGTTTGTGTCATTCACAGCATCTCACAGACTGAACTGTTTCTGGGTGACACTCTTGGACCATGACATGGCAAGGTCCTTAGCAGCATGGAAAGTGTGTCCTTGCTGGAGATAAGATATGGTGTGGAGCAAGAGTTGAGGCATTTTCTTAGTTTCAAAGCTTTCCTCTCTAGCAAAGGTGTTGAAGACACAGAACTATTTCTCTATGACCTGGCCCAAAGGCAGGGCTCAGAGGGAAGATCTATTGCCTGGTTTCTCAGGATGCCTAGCATTTTTCTGTTTTCCCTGTGCCTTGCAGACTTAGGGGTGTGAGCACAGCTTCAGGGCATTACACCCATGTGGCATGACAAGGTACCTTATGGCAGGTCATCAGATACTCCGGAATAGAGAACAGTCTCATTGCATGTCAGAAGTTTGGTTATATGAGTAGATCAGTATTGGGTTTTTTCCTTCCCTAGTGCCATTCACTGAAGAGGAGACTGGTTTGACAATGTACCTATTTTTCTTCTTTGATCCTGTGACATGGCTCTAATGTTGAGCTCGGCACCAGAGCTCAGAAGATCCAAACAAGTTAAACTTCACAGGACTGTGCAGGTGTGGACCAACATTAGCAGGCAACTGTTTTACAGATGGTCTCATTTTATCTCAGTCAAATAGTAGCTCCTCAGCAGACACTTAATCCAGTTTTAAGTTGGATCCAAATATCAAAAATTCCTCCTAGGAGTTATGTTACTGGAAATTTTTAAACAGGGTAATTCTACTCTCTGTGCCTCTCTCTCCAAATCTATACAGAGAGAGGTTAAAAGTATAGAATTGTGTTAAAAGTTTGAAGAAAGCATTTCCAATGTCTGTCAAAATTGCTTTTAGAACACTACAAGTCAGATCAAATAATGTGTACTGCTGTGGGCTCAGGGCTACGTGCTTAGCAGAAAGCTTTATGTTGAAAATGGTCAGAGTGACTGAGCCCTTTTCTGTCTCTGTAACTCTGAAAATACACCTTCTCCTGACAGTGAAACTCCAAAAGAATAAACATGAGTAAGATGCATATCTTTGCCCAAGTAATGGTTCCTAAAGAGAAAGCTCAGGAATTTCCTTCTGCTGGTCTTTACTCAAGGAGGGTTTGTTACCTTGGTAAATTATGGTGTAATGCTTTTATTCTGGGAAATAATGCATCTGAAAATACCTCCAGCCTTTGATTATCTACGTGTCTGAGGTCCATGTGCAGAAAATCCCATACAGGAACTTCAGTTTGAAGAAGAGAGAGACAAAGCTCTGGGGATTCAGTGCATGCCCTTGGTGGGTCACACAGGGAGAGAGAAAGGCAGCTTTGCAGGGTGTAGGTTGTCTTCCATAACACGTCCTTCCTGAACCTACCCCAGAAGCTTTGACTGGTGCAGGTAGGAAGGAACTGAGCAGGGGACAAGCTTCCACTGTGCTGTCTCTGCTGCAGTGCTCACATCTCTGTGAAAGTGGCACAAATACACCAGATTATTGCAGGTGAATTGGCCACAAAGTACCTGAGCAGTGTTTCATGTCCTCCTGCAGTACAAGGGAAAAGGGACTCTACCCTTGTGATACTGTCAGCTTGGAGAAGTGTTCCACTAGTGTAACCCAAGCCATGGTTGTGCTCTTTTTTTGTGCATGAGTGAAGATGAGATAATTCTCTTAGGAGAAGGGAAGGGATGCTGCTGGAGGTCTGGGACCTCTGGTTGTGATGACACTTCGTGTTGTTGCTGGAGGAATGCTCTCTTTGCTACTTGAGGGAGGTCCCAAAGAGCACAGGTGTATCAGGGAGGTGGTGCTGTGCTCTGCCTCCACCCAGGAGGCTCTTCAGCCAGATAGGGGTTGTTGGCACTGCCTTTGGTCCGTGGGGAATGGCAAGAAGCCCACATGCAGTGGTAATAGCTTGGCCATTTTTTTCCTCCTCCTGGGTGGAGATCACCCCAATATCCAAAGTTTGCCAGGTTTTTAAGTGCACTGAGTCTGATTTGGGGGCTTTATGCCAGCGGCATTGGCATGAAAGTTCAATAACCCAAACAATGCAGCACTGCTAAGTCCTAAATATCACCCAAGGTGATGTTTCATTTGCTGCTAGTCTGTTGCTTTGAAGTAATGGTTACCAAGTCCTATAAACATTGTCACAGGGAGGAAACCAGAGCTGAGGTGCCCCGGCTGTGAAAAGCTCTGTATTTCCAGCCACTAGGACTATTGTGCAAGAGCCAATCAATACATTTCTGGAAATGTAAATGCATTGGTCAGGCTAATGGAGGTTGACCTTCTAAAGCGTGAAGCATTTGAAGAGAGCACTCTGGCTAGTAGAGACCTGTGGAGTCAAGGAGCAGAATGGGATGGGCCTGGAACTTGCTGGGGCTGGTTTGAAGCAAACAGGACCTGTTCTGTCCTATCCATGTCTTGAAAGGTCTCAGCAGTACTTGCTCTGGTCTCATCCAGCTTGCTTTTCAGAGTACTGAGCATCTTCATAGCCGTACCTGCCTTGGTCCTTGGGAGACACTGCACAGTGTTCCATTGCTTGGAGATGTTTCTCAGTATTATGTTGCTGGGAGAAGTTTCATGGTGTTTAATCATTGGGAGAAGCTGCACAGTGTTTCCTTGTTGCCTCCCCAGGCAGATGTGCTGGAATGTGGGATAACATGAGCTGCTGGCCTTCATCTGCTGTGGGACAGACTGTCAATGCTCACTGCCCTGAATTCTTCCAGATGCTGACTGGGAAAAAAGGTAACACTAAAAATATACTTTTCTTGCCCAGGTGTTTGTGTTTGGTTGGATTTTTTTAATTATTATTATTTTCTTTTTAAATGTGTTATTTACAAAGATGCCACTGCCAGGTCTGACCTTGAAATGAAATTGGGTCCCTGCTTCTTTTAAAGACCGACCATCGCTCAGCTGCTCCATTTCCAGCACTAAGCTAAGTGTGGGAAAGCCTGGAATTAAAGGAGCAAGATGTTTTAAGTGTTTATTTTTCTTATCCAGGTGGAGAAATATGCAGGAAGTTTGCTATCCTGAAAAGCCTTTTTTTTTTTTAGCATGATTTCTTAAAGGAAAAAGTTTCCTCCACTCAGGCTCTGTGTTTATATATTTCTTTCTGTCTTTCCCCTTCTAACAACTCCTAGAGACAGTGGCTAATCCCATCTGAGCTTGGCAGGGACAAAACTTCACACAGCATTAAGTTCATGTAAGTTTTAGCAAAACAAAGCCATCTGGGTGGGGTGAAATGGTCCCTTTTTTCCCCCCATCAAGAGGAAATCTGGACTGGGGGTTCATCCCATGGCTGTGACAGGCTCCACACAAATGGCACAAATTCGTGGGAACTCACGATTAAAGGCTCACCAAACAACTTACTCAAAAAGAAGTGAACTCAAGTAACATTTGTTGCCCTTTTAATGGGAATTCTAAGCTAGAAATTAAGTGAAATTTATGTTCAGTATGCTGCAGTAATCATGAACCATTAAGAAGGACTGGTTTCTGTACATTTCTACTTTTCAGCAATGCCCAAGAAATGTCCTCCCATTTCTTTTTAGAAAGTTAGTGATTCGAATCAGAAGAGGGTTTTGCCTTCTTCTATTGTAGGACAGAGACTAATGAGGTCCAGTACTTACAGAAAAGCAGACAGATTCATTTTATGGAGGAAGGAATGGGAGACCAAGTATTAGATTGTCTAACAAAGATTAGATAAGTCAAAGGAGAAGCACTTAGTGCTCTCAGACATAAACCATCCCAATTAAATTAAATACCCAGCTACTTACTGTACACACGCACAGTAGCTGCCCACTGAATCCTATAATCTGGTTTAAAGGCAGAGGATAGAGTACACAAAGCTATGGACCGCCGAGGAAATCATCCATCTGGCATGTCTCTCACAAATCTTTAGCACGGTGACACCATCCCTTAAATGCCTTAAAGGAAATCCCTGCTGGTACAGCCACTAGAGGGAACTGCTCCCTGCCTCTGGACTTCCTACCAGGCAGGAAAACAGGAATTTGTACATCCCAAGGTCGTGATTGCATCTCAAACGTGCATTGCGTTATCTTGCAGGTAGTCTAACAGCTTTAAACTTTAGTTGCCCTCCTTACCGAGAAGCTGAGAGCTGAACCACTTCTGATAAGCAATACTCGGAGGGACAGTGTTCAAAAGAGAAACCCAAGACGTGGTCCATTGGCATTTGCATCTCATTTTGGTCTCTGCAACTGGCATTCTGGGTCAAAGTCAGCAATAGTTTATTCTCATTCATAGACACATTCTTCCCTGATTTTATACTGGGGTTGGTTTGTGACTCATGTATTTAATTACTGCTATAGCCGTTGCTTTGCTTGAAGCAATTTTGCAAAAGAAAAACAATATCTGTTTGCTCGGGAAAAAAAAGCAAAAGTTTTCTCTCCTAACCACTTACAAAGCAGATGGGCAGCCACAAATACCAAAGACCCATATGTTAAGGGGTGCAGATAGCTCTGATCTCTGACCAAACCCTGATCGCTGTGCTGCTGAGCTTTGTGCTGACATCTACACTTGCATTTGCAGCCCAGACTTTCTGGCCCCTTCCCACATAATAGACCAAAGAAACAAAATAATCTGGAACCAAGTAACATCGCTGAAGTTCACATCCAGACCTGCACATTGTGTCTCAGGCAAGAAATGAGTAGAGGTGTGAGAACTGTGGGGATTCAGAGGTTGAGAAGGCCAGAGCAGATGGCCCCAGTTCCATGACCATTCCTTTAGCCAGCCTTCCCCTTTGCCTCAGCAGCTCCAAAAGCCTCCAAGGCACAAGTAAACACCAAGCACTGATCCTTAGACAGACTACAAACCCTGAGTCTGCTCCAAGTGAGGCATGCTGAAGTCTCTCAGTGTGTCACCCCATAGCAAGTTGCGTTGGTAAAACTGTGCTCACACACCCCGATATAATCCGCCCCACATAGTCTCCTACGCTTCGTGCGTAACACAGCCGCATGCACGTACCAACACAGAACTTCACCTCTTCTGTCTGATCTTCTTTGACATCCTCAGGCAAAACCTGTTACAGACAGGTTTACAAGCACAACGTTCTGCTCTTTAAGTATGTGTCTCAGTAATTGAAGCTGAAGTAGGGAATTTGTCATCACACTATTCCCCTGCTGAGTGCCAAGAGAGGTTGGGGAGAGCTCTTTTGGAGAGTTTTTTCTCTCCTGTTGTTGTTGCACTGCAGGGCATAGAAAACCTGGCTTAAAAACCAGGCTGGGCCCTTTCAAAGATGCTAAGATAGAACAAGATGTTCATAAAAGCCTCAGAACAATAGTCTGATACTGACATACCGAGAGCTCTTCTCACCTGGAGGTCTCAGCACATTTGCTGTGCCTTGCGGTTTTACAGAGGTGAGTTCAAATCAAGTGCAGGCATGCTATTAGGTCACCAGAATTAGCCCAGAGGTAGCAGGAGCCCTGATTCTGTCTTGACAGTCCCAGCAGGACTCCAAAGAGCATGAACTGGTGCCAGACACTGCTGCATAAGCACCTCCTTCTGTTCCCTCAGCACTGTGGGGATGTTCTGCAGGAACTGGATGCCCTGGAGTCCCCATGGCTAAACATTTGTCAAACCTAGACTTTTATGGTGCCTTCTGGCAAGGCTTCTACTAAGAAGGGCTGCTGATTTCAGGTCCTCTCTAAGTCCTTGCTAAGTATCGCCATTACTGCAGCAAAGCCAGGATTTCACTCGTGTTTCTGAACTGTGGCTCCTACCTGATAGATGAATGTGATTAGGACAGTGAGAAGTGATTTTACCTCTTTGTAAGAGTTTCTCTTCTCTGCAGCACATAACCCACATACTTGCCAGGGTAATTTCTTCTGGTGAGACTGGAAGGTGTGTAGGCCAAGACTTCCCACTTCCACTTTAGTGCCAAACATGAATATGGGCATGTTCAAACCTGTCCCGTTCAGCCATGTGCAGCTTGCTGGAGATCCACCTCGCTCAACTCTGAGAGTCTAAAAGTCAGACATTTCGGTGGAGTGGGTCAAACAACCTGCCCTCTGCAGATGTCTGTCTGAAAATGAGATGAATTGTGCAAATGCCTCTTTTTCTCCACTGCCCAGAAAGACAGACATGAGGGACCTTTAAATTTCAGCAGTGTAGCTTAAGTGAGGGGAATCCCATCCTGGCCTTCAGTTTGCAAGGAAGCAAGCATATTAACAGTTTAAAATAAAGTCCAGACCTGGCTGTGGAGATAAGCCTTTTAGTTTTCATTTAAATCTCATCAAAAATCTGTGATCATCTGAAGTTCTGCATTCTCTTCAGACCATGACAAACCACAGTAAGGAGGTAGGAGCATTCAGGAAAGTATCAGGTTTGCACCGAGTATGAATCTGTGATTGAACTAGTCATGTATTTGCTGATCTTGGAATACTGGCCAAGAAACACCAGATGTACTGAACAGTATTATTTATGTTGTAATTAGTAAAAACACATCCATCACAGCCATTCCTGAGTTGGCAAACAATATTATGACCCACACAACTACACTGGGCAAGTACCAACATAATTAGCTCAGCTGCATTTCACCTCCAGCTATGCAGAGTGCACTGCCTGGGGGAAAATATTATCTTTGCTCTGGGAGCAACCCTGCACTTTGGTGACTGACCCCAGAGGAGAACAAAGATACCATTGGAAATGATCACATCTGGGTTTGTGGTTTTTTTTGCTGTTGTTGTTACCACACAGGTTTTGTCTACCGAAACTGTACCAGCGAGGGTTGGTCAGACCCATATCCAAGACCTGATATCGCCTGTGGCTACAATGTCAACGACACAACGAACGAGGCGAGAGTGAGTCTCAGTGCCTCTGATCACTGGGGTGCTGCTTTGGTGCACTGAAGGAGGGGGGGACCACGTGTTAAGGAGAGACTGAATGATGTTTGGGCAATGGTTTTAAACTAGAGCAGGGTAGATTTCGATTAGATATTAGGAAGAAGTTCTTTACTATGGGGGTGGTGAAACACAGGAACAGGCTGCTCAGAGAGGTGGTGGAGGTCCCATCCCTGGAGACATTCAAGGTCAGGCTTGATGGTGCTCTGAGCAACCTGATCTAGTTGTGAATGTCTCTACTACTGCAGGGGGCTTGGACTGCATGGCCTTTTGAGGTCCCTTCCAACTCAAAGCATTCTATGATTCTATGTTGTTATTTAACTCAGGTGGGATTACCATTACTGGTGCTTTTCTGCATAAATGCCTCCTCCAAATGATCAGAATGGGTTGCTCAGGGTAAAACTTCAGTATATGATTTTACAATAAAATTTTTCTGTTAAATAGGAGGAGACAGCTTTGTCTTGGTATGGGCTGATTTTTAGCAGACAGTCAAAGGTAAAGATGTGAATATGTTCCCTTGCAGCGTTCCTATTTCATGACTCTGAAGACCATGTACACCATCGGATACTGCACCTCCCTTGTGACACTGACAATTGCCTTAGTGGTCCTGGTCTCTTTTAGGTGAGGGAAAGCATCTTTGGTTTGTGTTTGGCCAGGATTTCTAGTCATCTCAGCTGACACAGATCCTCCTGTTGGCTCTCAGAGCAAGTTCAAAATTTAAGTATTTCTGAAAACCTTCACAGAAATCAGTGAAAAAATGATCTCTGAGTCTTGTCTCCTAGAAAATGTCGAAGCTGCTCCTCATATTGTGTGCTCCTGCCCTTTCCAAAGATAGCTGGATATATTTTTGCAGACTGGTGTTTGCACCATCTCCCTGCTGAGGTCTTCCCATGACTTCAGCATTCTGCAGGCAGTGTCTTTCCCCCTGCTGTTCTTTTCTCCACTTGAGACTGGCTAAAACTTTGCTCTAAATGCTACAGCAATGACTTCTGGAAGGTGTTTCAGGTTTACAACAGTGATTTGACAGTCAGCTGATCTTCACGCATCCTTATTACCTGGAATTTGTACTTTGCTGCTTATTCAGTGAAATTAATTTCCCTTATCGTAAGCGTCCAGGTGCCACCTCTGGGCAGAAGGAACCCCAATTACTTTGGAAACTCATCTTCAGGCTGGATGGCCTCCAGAGCCAGATTATGTAGAGATTTAATACAGAAAACATTTGCAGGCACAAGTGCTCTGTGCAGGCAAACCAAATAAATCCACCGAGGTGTGGATAAACACTTTGGGTTCATGTTACTCTAGAAAGGAGGGAGGGAGGCTAAACCAAGGCATACTGGCATGAAATCACAGCTCTTCTGGTAGTGTTCAGCTTGTTTCAATACCTCAGCGAAGCAGAGGTGACTTCAGCTCTTTACGGTCTTCTGTGGTATATCCCTGTTAGAAAATGCATTAGTCTTCCTTTCACAGACAGAAAAAGTGTTCTTAATTTGTCACTTTAACATAACAGCCACAGGCTATCTGTGTTGGCTGGGAATGTAACTTCACAGGATCTCCCCCTCTTTCTGTAACAGAAGACTTCGCTGCACAAGGAACTACATCCACATGCATCTCTTCACGTCGTTCATTTTGAGGGCCTCATCCAACTTCATCAAGGACGGCGTTCTGTTCTCCTCGGAAGAGACGAGTTACTGCGGGGTGTACACGGTAACCCCCTGCCCGCCCGCCCCGTGCCCCAGCAGCACCCCAGCAGCACTGGCTGTGCAGGGCAGGAAATCTGTCTCAGCTTTCTGTTCAGCATGAGAGGTTATGGGAGAGGAGAGGGATGCCCTGACCATCTCCATCACTCAGTCCTGTGATTTGGTTGTTCCTGGCTGAGATTTCCTCGTTTGGGGGGATTCTACATGGCTGAGTGTGGCATGAGGACACAAAATCGGCCTAGACTGGAAATCCACAGAGAAACCCAGGTGCAGGTTCTCCTGGCTATAGATGCCCTTACAAGTATTGGAGCAGAGAGCATCCAGATCAGTCTGAAGTAGGTACCTGCATTCATCACCTTGATTGTGTTGGTCAGATGGCCACAGAAGACACCAGGAGTTCAGCACATTAACTCAGAAATGCCTAAATATGGATATCTCAGGCTGTGAACACAGGATACACACCCAGGTTGGAGATTATTACACAGATTTTAGGTCCTGGTAGACGTAACTGGCTGGAAAAATATGAGAACACTTTAAATATTGCTGATATACACCTGAGAGTAAAATATGAGTTCGCAGTCTGAATACCTGGAAAAGGAACCTCCCAAATTTTGGATTTTTTTTTTTTTTTTTTGCTAAATATCTTGAAAACGGGGGGGGGGGGATGAGGGTGTGCAAAGCACAAGACACAATGTTCAGTGCTTTAAACTGAGGGGTAAGAATTGTTTTCCCCTCTCAGCTTGGCTGGATTTTTGTTGCTGAACATTTTGAGCAAACTTTAACTTGACTTTATCAACCCTTATTCTTAGGAAAAAAGAGACTGACAAAGACATTCAATGTGCTTCTCTAAGGTGGTATCAGTGCTGCTGATATGAATAAAGCAGTAATACTGAAACTCCTCAAAGTGAGACAGTAACACAAACCCATGTGTCCATGACACATTTGTTTCTTGCTAGTGAGGCAGTTGATGGATGCCTTTAGGAGTGCCCATCCTGCTTCCTTGTCATGTGAATGCCTGTCTCAAGGCCACCTGTTCAGTTCCCTAATTGCTATAAAATCCCTATTTCCCAAGATCTATTTACAGCTCGCTCTCTCTGTTTGACAGTAGATAGAAACCCAGACAGAAGCTAATTATCCTCTCTTTCCTCAGGCTGGGTGTAAGCTCACCATGGTGTTCTTTCAGTATTGCATCATGTCTAACTACAGCTGGCTCCTCGTGGAGGGACTGTACCTCCACACTCTCCTGGTTATTTCTTTCTTCTCGGAAAGGAAGTTCCTCTGGTGGTTCATCGCCCTCGGATGGGGTACTGGTCTTCCTTTCAGTAAGAATAATTGCGGGTTTGTTTTGCCTTTGGGATGGACTTGTGGAGCAGTAACTAGCTTTTCTAATTGCAGGTGCCCCGACCATGTTTGTGGCTGCATGGGCGGCTGCTAGGCAACTCCATGAGAATGTTGGGTAAGCGGTGTGGAGCCGGGGAAGGTGGCAAGCTGAGGGGAGCATGCAGCCCCAGGGACAGGCTGCTCCACAGGGCCCTGCTAATTTCTAACTGCTGGCAGTCAAGCAAACCAACCACCACCCCACTGTGGTGTGAGGCTGGATCATAGACTCATAGAATCATTAAAGTTGGAAAAGACCTATAAGATCATCAAGTCCAACCACCACCCAACACTGCCATGACCACTAAACCATGTCCCCAGTTGCCACATCTACATGTTTTTTGAACACCTCCAGGGATGATGACTCCACCACTTCCCTGGGCAGCCTGGTCCAATGCCTTACCACTCTTGCAGGAAATAAATTCTTCCTAAAATCCAAACTAAACCTCCCCTGGTGCAACTTGAGTCCATTTCCTCTCATCTGATTGCTAGGATCCTACTGTAGGCAGGAGCAGAGATCCAGCTGAGCAACCTGAGAAAGAGCCTCAAGTTTAATTTGAGCATCTTCAAGGGTAGGCAGTAGCCCTCAAGCATGAACTCAGCCCGTGATGTTTTCAGCATCTGTATTTGACTTTCCAATTGGTGAAGCTTTGTTCCTTTCTCATCTCCCTTTCAACTTTCGAACAGTGGTTGTACTTTAAGTGCAGGTGGACAGTTTTCTGTCAGAAATGTTGTACTGCTAAGTGAGAACAGGGAATTAATTTTGTAGATGGGAATAGGGGCCTATCTGAAGTGCAAAATAGACTAAACCCCTTTGAAAAGACACCAGTGTTTTGGTAACTGACTGCACCTTCTCTTCTATTTTTACAGGTGTTGGGACATTAACACTAATGCCAATACTTGGTGGATCATTAGAGGCCCTGTAGTTTTCTCTATTTTTGTAAGTCTTTTCTGGGACAAGCAGATTCAAACTGCATTTGCAAACACTGGGAAGTCAGAGATCATGCTGAAGTCACTCAACACGCTTTAGAAGTGTGTTAATGAACTGGTCTTAGACATGTGTCTGAACTGGTGTGACACATGAATTACAGCTTAAGCAACTTCTGCTCAGCAGGATTTAGTCAGTATCTAATGCCCCAAAGCTAAGTTCACCAGGAAAGACAGAAAGTCCTCTCAAGAAGCAAGAGCCTGAAGACGATCAGGTTTCCACATCCTGTTGATTTCACACGAACTTGGCTGGCTTGTAGAAGCTTGTTTTGGACTGTTTCAAGGCAGGCTGTGGAGGAGGAACTAAGTGGCTGTACATTTCAGCACAACTGCCTTTGAGTCTCCCGGTCAATGCCCTTCTGAGCAAAGCCAAAACCAACTTGCCTTACATGATCATCAGCTTTTGTTTTCAGCAATGAAAGCAGCTCACAGGCTGCATGCACCATATGTTAGTGGACTGCCATTACACTCTGATGGTATTGGTCACTGAAATAAGGAAGGGGCACTGAAACTCAGTGAGGAGCTGCCCAGTACGAGGCACTTGACATTGCTATGTCAAGAACAGTTTGGTACTTACAATACTCGGTACCTATGGTTTGACCATTTGCTGGTGCTCGCCTTCAGAGCCTCAGGTACCAAGGGGCTGGAGCTGATTTTTCGAGATAGTTGTTCTACCCAACAGGGATGCTCTGCAAACCACTCTGCAATGACCTTTCTGAAGCCCTAGTACAGAAACACGAGCTGCTAGTTACTTGCAAGTAACCCACTGACACTCCAAGTGAGATCCCAAGAGTTAGTTGAGGTTTTTTTGTTGCCATCAGAAGCCATTATGCTTGCAAAACATGAACTGCAACACTTGCATGCTCTCTTGGAAACCCGAGCAGCAGAGATGTTGACATGTTGATGTTCTGCTCCCATTGACCACTGAGCAATCCTTCAACCCACAAGACAAATGATTCAGAATGACCTTAACCAGGCCACAGCATGTACTTTTCTTAATGCAACAACCCTTACTCTCTAGGAGATACTCAACAATATTTAAGTGCCAGCAAGGCCCAGGCATTCTGCAAGGCAAAAAGCACAATCTTAACTTATTTTCTGACAGCCACCACCCAGTATCCCCTTCAAAGTTTCCTCAGAAGCCTGATCCCATCTAGCTTAGCCACTTAAGGCAGGATCTGCCTGCCTGACTCTGCCTTTTTACCTAAAAGAGGCTCTTCTCAAGCCCATAGCCGCAGACAAACAAACAGCCAGTCCTTTAGAATTCAGATCTAATCTCTTTATCCCTCACAGCCACCGTCCTTAGCAGTTCAAAGGGCAGAAAATCAACACCGATAAACTCCTTTGTGCCCCTAGGCTAACATTCATTGCCGTGCTGCCCGCGGCCGACCCCTCCCAGCAACCTCGGGCCCCCCTTCTCCACTTGTTTTCATCAGCAAAAAGTCCTGCTCAGCCTACGCTGCTCATGCCTGGCCTAGAGGGTTAAAAACACAAGAATCCCTAGACCTGAACCTTCTTTTCCCACCCAGCACCCCAAAATCTTTCCGTCTTTCCTTCATGTTCCTCACACCTAGCTCTGCACAGCTCTACTCCTTTCCTCACCCCTCCCAAGCTCCTCAAATTTCCAGACCTCTCCAAACACTCTCGGCAGCGCAGAGCCACAGTTGCTCCCTCTTCATCCAACAGAGAACCCAAGGACATCCTGCATCTGTTCCACCTACGGTAGACCCGCTTGTTAGGGACCCCCCTACCCCCTGAGCCCTGCTGCAGCACTCACAGGCACACAGGAGCCCCCGTGAAGAGGATGGCCCGCTGCGGTGGCGTTTCCCGGTGCAGGGGAGGGTTAAGGGCCTGCCAGCGGTGCAGGGTGTTGAAGGGCGGCGGGGGCAGCTGCAGGAGCAGCTCGGAGCCTTGTCGTGAGCCCCGAGGCAAAGGGCGGATAAGTCCCAGGTCACCCCCCCAGAGCGGCATGCTGGCTGTGGGAGAGCCGCATGCTCGGGCCCTACGCCTGCCCTCAGACTCCTGCCCTTTGCCTGAGGATCAAACGAGCAGAAACAGCTATCGCTTCACCCAAACTGAGCAGATCAGCATTTTTATCCCAAATCCACCCTTGGAGAGTGAGAAAATGCAAAAGGAAGCACTTCAGTGTGACTCTCCTATCCCCACTTTTAATTGCATTGCCTCCATCATCCCAAACCAGGCTGCGTCTTTTGGCAGGGAGCCAACAGCATTTACACTCCCAGTGTTGCCCCTTTGCTGACATCCAAAGTGGGGTCAGGCTGCAGGGAGGCTGCCTGAACCCCACAGCCAGATGGGACCCTACCGATGTGCCTGGTCTTTCTGCCTATGGGTGACACACCACAATAATAAGCCCTGATTGTCCCCAACAACTAAAGCTCCAGCAAACTGTAGGGGAAAGCATCAAACACCCAAGCCCAGGGTAGCTGGGCAGGCTCAAGAGGCAGGCACAGCGACTGGGATGGGGACAGGGACATAGGCAGGCTAGCCCTAGCCCCCCTAGTCTGCCTGCTCAGCAAAAACACCCCCAAACTGGCTTTGCTAATAGTTGCACATCTGCATAGCTTGTTATTGGTCACTTGGTTTTGTTGTTTGTTTTGGGGTTGGTTTGTTTTTTTCCTTCACATCCATCTTTTTTTTTTTTTTAGATCAATTTCATTCTTTTTGTCAACATTTTACGAATCTTGATGAGGAAGCTCAGGTCACCTGAAGGACGGAGCAGTGATTTCAGCCAATACAAGTATGTCCCTTACACCACGAGTTTTTGCCACATGAGCCCACCTGAGCGCCTCTTGCTCCTCTTCCACCTTCTACACTGTCTTTCCCTTCTGTTTTCATTCTCAGGAGACTTGCAAAGTCAACGCTCCTCCTCATCCCTCTCTTTGGGGTCCACTATATCATCTTTGCTTTTTTCCCCGAAGACACAAGCACTGGCACAATGGAAATTCAGCTGTTTTTTGAATTGGCTCTTGGATCATTCCAGGTAATATCTGACAAACTATTATTTCTTTCAAATATGAAAAAAGGTGTAATATATAACCCTATAACAAAGCAAAGTCACAATGGCAAAAGCTGCCTGATTTCCCTTGAGATGTCTCATCCCCATTCAAAAGTGGAAACTGCAGTTCTAATTATGTGACCATGGTTCTTTTATCTTTTAGGGCTTTGTTGTGGCTGTACTTTATTGTTTTCTTAACGGTGAGGTGAGTTCTGCATATATAACATTCTTTTTTATTGCTCAAGTATGCCTTGTTAATCAGTAGGATACATTCTCCAATGAATTACATGTTTTGTCTGAGGGTTTTTCTCCCATCTACCTAATGTCACTTGTGAAATATCTCCTAGACCTGACAAGCCTAAGTAATGTATGCCAGATATAAACTTCACCTCTCAGCTCCTGCAGGCCTTTCATAAATCAGACAGCATTGTTACTGGCTGGGACCAGAGGGTGGGAGTACCAGCCTGCACATGGTCACACTGACCCACTGGTTCTGATGTATGGTGCTGTTACCTGTCATCCCATGGTTGTTTTCTTCCCTTGATCCTTGGGAGGGAATTTATCAAAAGTTGTATCCAGTCCAGGTTTATTAGGACTCATAAGGTAAAGCTTTCGGAAGAGGGCGAGTTTCCTTTTCAGTTGTATGCTAACTCCCACCCAGGCTTCTGGGTTAGAACTTGCACTCTGAAATGCTGCTGCTGCTGGTAGAGGTGGGGGCAGGCATTATCCAAACCTGAGAGATCCTGAAGTTATTGGAAGGAAAAAAAACCTCTGACAATTAGTGCCTAGAGGTTGGAATAAAAAGTCACTTTGAAATGGGGGAGGGGTTTGAAATACTTTCATTGATCCTTTAATAAGGTTCAGAAAAAGTTGTTCTGCAAGAGAAAATCTGCATCTTTTTTTTAACCTTAGAATGCCCAAATGTCCCATTTTTGTAAGTAAAATAAAAACCTTGGGAAAAATCTAAACCAAACACAAAGGCCAGCTTGGCTCCGAACAGTTTCACCTGGAATTAAACAGAAAAACAGGTTAACAGAAAATTGCATGGCTGCAACAACAGTATCGCTACAAGTGACAAGAAACAGGCCCTACCCTAACCTCTTAAACTGGGGGTTAAATAAATCAATCCAAACTTGGCAAAGGTAACCTGCTCTCCTTTTCTTGTTATACTGCTCTCTGCAATGCAGGACTCCAAGATAAACTAGCTGAACTAAGTATTTTTTGACCTTTCTACCTAGGTTCAGCTGGAAGTTAAGAGAAAATGGAGGCAGTGGCATTTAAGCAAACACTTGCGTCAGCATCTCAGCACCTCAGCAAGTAATGGAGGAAGTGGCTTAACACAAGAGATGCAGATGGTGAGGTCGAGCCCACCAGCCCACTGGAGAGCAACCCTCCAAAGATCAAGCGTGCTTTAACGCTGCACACCTGGAGGACACCTCCATGCTCAGATGCACATGGTTAAGATCCATGGACCGTGCTGGGAGTCACGTGTATGTATCCAAAAGCAAGCTTGGCTGTAGATCAATGGTTCTTGAAGCACATCTGTTCATTTATATCCTGTGTAGCACCAGAGTTATATTGCAAGGTAAAACAGGCCAAAACATTATGCTTTTCCTTGAGTTTCTGGCCACAGTCATTTGTGTTTTTTTTTTTCCACACTGTTTTTCAGCTGCTATTTCTACCTTAAATGAGACCTTTCATTTTCTATGTAGCTCTCCAACATGTTCCAGGTTAAGTCAGGCTGGTGAGTTTTAGTGTTCTCTATTTCTTCCACTGTTGAAGCTGGGAGGACACTCAATTTTGTATGGTGAAGGTTACATGCCATCTTTTATCACAGCCCATGGGTTTGAAATGCTAAATTAATTAACCCCTAAAATTTACCATGATTCAAAGTCTTTCTGTTGTGGTGATGGATGATGGACACCGAGTACAAAGCACATCTGAGCTCCCATTTTCTCTCTGACCATGTATCTGTTGCTCAGGTACACTCCACTGACAGTGGCAAGTTCAGTTTTCCTCCTTTTTCTCTTCCAAAAGCAGAGACCTCGGAAATAACAGTGGTCCAATCTGGATCTTCTTGAGACATTAAAAAAGCTATTACAAAGTATTCCAAGGGTGGTGAAGGGAACCTTACTAAGCTGGCTCTTTCCTCATATCTGTACCTCTGAGACTTGTCCAGATAGTCTTTGAAGGGAAGCAATGGAAACCTTTGAGACATTTTAGGCACAACCAAACTGGATAGTACAAGATATCTTGTGAAAAACAGCACCATAGTAGCTGGCAAAAATCTTTTTTTTAGAATTTATGATCACTCAGTGTGCTGAAATCTGCAAGACTGAGCACTGTAATATGCTGCCACAAGGTATCTGAGATTCTATTACAGCTCTATGTTCTTAAGAAAAAAATTAAGCAAATTTCCTGGTTTGAGTGGGAAAGGGATAAAATAATTCATCTGACAAAAACAATCAAGTCTCCTACTTGATTTTGTGTCTGCATTTTTGCAGTTAGGGCAATTCTTGCCTGGTTTTTTTTTTTTTTTTTTCAAGGGCAAAGTTGACTGGTTTATCTCCCTCCTCCTGATCACCTACCAGACCTTGGCAAAACGTGCATGGTATGTCAAATGCTGACTGAGCAGCATTCCCCAGCCACTCTGCCAAAACTGCTCTAAGGAGCTTTTGTCATGGTAGAATTCTGACATCTTACCAGAAGGTAAAAACATGCAAAGAAATTCAAAGGATGTTTTCAGAGTTAAATTACCTGGGCAGATGCAGGTTTTTGAGTGCTGTTAGCACTGTTTCATACCCTGAGGTTCAGGAGATAGGTCTGTTTGCCAGTGCTGATGGTGAGAGGGGCACAGCCTCCGTGGTGAGGCAGACACTGCAGACAGCAGCACCACCGATGGTGGCCAGGTGAGGAAGGCCACCTCCTGTGAGCTCCACCCTCCCCTGCCTACTTGGCTTTGCCTGCTGGTGCAGGTCATCCAGCAGCAGGAGAGTCAAAACTCCTTAAAACCAAGAAAAATAAATCATGAAGTGGCAAGTGTTTCCAGGAACAATTTTAAACTTTTATTTTTGGAAATCAGAAGGTTTTGAGTTGACTTTGTCTTTCAAAACTCAGCCAAAGCAAGTGGAAGGAACAGCAGAAGTGGGACCAGTCCTGTGACCAAGGCAGATGCAAAAGCCCCTTCCATGCATGTCCGGGTGACTTACCCAAGCCAGCAGAGACTCCAACCTTCTCAGGGGTTCCTTCTACCCCAGCACATCTAGAAAGTCAGATACTTTTGAAATGATACAACCATTAGCTTAATTTTCTTTCTGGCCTACAAATGAGATCAACAAGATGGAAACAACTTGGATGTTCCCTGTCTGAGAATTAAACATCTATCAGTGAAGCCAAAGCAGCTGTTTGTTTTAAATACAAGTGCCTTCTGTTGGCATAAATGAGGAAATACAGATTCAGAGATGGAATAACATGACATGATGTAGACTGGCTCTCCCACAAGCCAATGTAAGAGCTCAGCCCCACGGTGCATAGCTAGGACCAGGACTGATGGCACAAGGTCAGATGGACCCCAGGCTGAACATGGTACCTATTCCGACAGGAGTCCTGATGGAACAGGGACAAGCCCCATGCCCCCAGCTAAAATGCTGCTGTTTGTTGTATTTTAAAAAAGGGTCAAGTACAAGTTATTGTTTTATATGGCCATTTTGGTTTTGACTCCCCAGAAATAACAAAAAAAGGTACTCCCAAATTCTCTATTACATTTGCTTCTGGCATCAAGCACTGGCCTAGTTTGTAGAAAGACCTGAGGCTCCATAAAAACCTTTGGATGTCAGCTGCTTTTGGAGTCCTCAGCTCTTTGGGAAGAATGAGTCCACTTCAGCAAATGCCAAAAGCAGGTGGCCCCAGGCATTACGATGGCGTGACATGGATGTAGAAAGCTGCCTCCAAACACCACCATAGTGAGATGGGTTCTCACCTTGCTCATCTTGTGCTCAGGGGATGCAAAAGCACCCTTTTCCCTGGTGGGGATCTCTCTTGATTAACTGTGCTCAAGAGTACTGAAGAGCTACTTAGATCTGGGAACACAAACCTTTTTATACGCAGATGAAGAAGAACAAGGAAGTAAATCTCAGCGAGTAATGCAAAAAGCGAGAGCTGAAGGGGTGCAAGACAGACTCCAGCATCAGTGGTCTTAAACTACTGACACAGCCTGAACACAAACTCCATACTCACAGTTCACCAACTTTCCTTTCTCTACACTTGCTTGTTTCTCTGAGCTAGGCATTTGTTATCAATAAATAGGACTTGAGTATTATCTTTCAGATGTAGTTGTTGTTCTGAGACACTGGCGACTGCCTCTGGTTGTCACTCCAGGTCCCCTGAGGAGTCAACTGTAGCTCTGCAAGCCAGCAGCGCAGGCAGCAGCTCCAGCAGCCTGAACATAAGTGGTCTAAGACCCAAGTCTGAATTTAAGAGGAAATGATTAATGGATTTGCTCTCCCAACACAGCAACAAGGAAGTTCTCAGCAAAACTGTCAGAAGAAAAAGCAGTTCTGTTGTGCAGTCAGAAATTACATTGTGCAATGTCTCACGGGGCATCATGGAAACCAAAATGAGCCACTTCAGAAGGGGGTGGTGCTAATTCTGAGGCATTGGACCCATGTGAAGGTGTGAGGCTCCAGGAAACCAGACAATACCCCTTTCCAGGACATCCCCTGGGGCAGACCTTTCTTCCACCAGGAAAGGAGGCATGTGCCAGCTGATCCAGAAGGTTTAGAAGGGCTGTTACCTGTTTACCATAGGCCCCAGCAGGCAGATAGAGAAAGGAGGCGAGGACATTCATCTTCCAGTCATCACTTTCCCTGACTCACAAAAGCAAGCAAAGCTCAACTCCCCAACCATGTGCCCCTCTGAGCATGGCTGATGAAGGTACTATAGGCTCACAATTAAAATGTGTAATGTAAAAGTGCATGATACCTCCCTGGGCAGCATCCCCTGTACCCTTATTTCCTTATTCTTAGCTGCAAACAATGGTTTGCACACATTTTTCCAATTAAACTGAGCAAGTCTAAACAGCTAATTAACAAGAGGAGATATTCATTACCCTGCTTTTAAGAGATATTAAACCATCTGAGACAGACCAATGACCTCTCCCATCAGAAAGAGAACACCAGGTGCTAATTAACTTTAGATTACATAAACTAATTCCGTGGTGAAGCTGCAAATCTGTATTCCTGACATTTAACTAAACCTGTTTATACAGCGAGCTCAGGAAAAAAACAAACACACACAAAAAACCCACCGCCCAAAACCCCCATGTTTGTACTCAGATACCACTTCTGCAGGCCAAGTAAGCAGAGCTGGGAAAAAAGAGCAAAGATGCTTCAAACACAGGGTGCAGTGTAGGAAGAGGGAGGTGAAGGACACAGGAAAGAGCTCTTTTAAGCTGGTAAACAGAGCACAGGCAGCCACAGGAAATGATTAAGAGGCTCCAAAGTTATCTCTAATTCCCATGAAGTAGCACAGCTGACTGCCCCCCTTGTTTTGAAAGCAGTGCTGGCTGCTTGGGTCCATGTGGACACGCTGAGGGGGAACGAGATGGGAGTGCTCAGGGCTCAGCAGCCTTGGCTTCCTTGGCCCGAGCTCGGCAAAGAGCCAAGCACTTGTTTCTTCGTTGGCCTAGCTGGGTAAACGCACAGAATGGTGCCTGGGAGATTAGATAAAACCCACTCATCCCCTTAAATCTGCCCCCAATATGGAATATAAAAAGAGAGAATTACACTTATCATACTTCAAAGATATTTATTTAACAAACTTCAGGAATATTGCTTGACACTTCCACAGGCTTCAGAAAATGAAGTTACCCATTGCTGCATAGGTTGCCATATAAAAGGACATCTACAAGATAATCAACCCTATACTCTAATATTTAGCCATCAAAACACATCTTCTCCCAGCATTAGTAAGTCAAGCAGTATACAAAGCCAGCTGGAAAAAAAGTTATTGTATTTTCCCATGAGGATTCCCGACCTCCCCCAACAGAAGGCATCTTCTTCGGCTACCAGAGGGCATCCCAAAATCATTCACAATTGCACCAAGTCTTGGGTGGACTCAATGGCCAGTTGTCTACTGCCTCTCCCTAAACTGAGTGGGAGGCACCAGCCTGGGACTCAGTCTGGCTGTGCTGCCTTCCCCCAGGGAGGGGGCTGTGGACACAGCCTCCCACTACCATGAGAGAGGAGGACACATGCAGAATTATTTCCAGTTTTGGTTGTCACCAAGGCACTCTGAAGTTACATCCATGTTTCTAGACAAGCCATGCACACCCTTAACCTTATGTAGGGGAACTGTCCTGCCAGGCATGGGCAACCCTAGGCACCACAGCTGATTTATTGGTTAGTTAAGGCACTCTGCCACCTGGTAACACTAAAGTGCAACAATTTTGGACTGGACCTTGCAGGCTCTCTCTGGGGTAAGTGGCTCTGCTAGAGCCAACAACGTTCACACAAGAGTCTGCAAGTTCAGCCCACCAGCATGTCTTCAACAGTGCAATTCAGCAAATCAACAGCACCTTCACAAAGATAGACACAACCACAGTGCAGTCTTCCACAGACAGGTTACGGGTACAAGTCCTTGTCCTTGAGAGCAGGTCAAGAAACCCTGACAGAACCCCAGACATTGCAAGAGCCTTGGGAATTATTGTCTGGGTAGCAAAGCTCTGTGCATTATCAAGCCAGAAAAACAGGCAGGTTCATGTGCAAAGGCACAACTGGCACCATCCAAAGCAAGCCTGGTCTGAAACTGCCTCACAAAACAGGCTTAGGAGTGTTGTAAAAAGCTACAGAAATCTGAGAAGGTATGGAGACTATTCTCACGAGGGCAAGAAAGTTCACCAGCAGCACACTCAGCAAGTATGGATCTGTGCTCAGGCAGGACTTAAGATTCCCAGTTTTCAAAGACAAAGCTGTTTACTCATGGCTTGCCTACACAGCCTTCTTTGCCTTTGTGCTATGATGCTTTTTTTTCAGGTGAAACATTCTGTCAAACTTGCTGCACAGGAAATGAAAACTTTACTCAGCAGCTATCAGTCAAGCTACAGAGATGAAACATGTAGAAACATTTGTCCTAAAACAAGAATACAGGCAGCTTTACCAGAAGATACAAAACAAACATTAAACCAGAAATCCTGAAATACTCAAGACATTTTTGCCTGTGTCCAACCAACTGCTAGATGTTGAACAGGGAGGACACATGTAGAACAACCAACCTCTAAGGTCCCCTGCTAAGGTCTTCTCTCCATACGATGAGAGACTTCAAAACTGCAGCAATTTTAGAGATATTAACTCAGGCAGCAGCAGGAGGAAGACCAGCCTTATATAATTTTGGCTAAGTCTCTGTATTTCCACCAGCTATGACAGATTAAAATTGCCTCCATCAGCCTCTCCTTAGGCAATCATGGTTTTTTTCTCCACCCAGACCCACTGTTAATCAGGGGAAGAAAAGGACTTGATCTGGTCTGGAGGATCTAGAACTTTCTTCTCACAAAAGAAATGCTGCAGGAGACTCTCAGCTACAGGATAAGCAGATTTCCCACTGCCCCAGCAGGAAACCCTCACAACAAAAACAGACCTCAGAAGGTGTGGTGGTCTCAGCATGGTCTCCCCAGCCACACCTAAAGTCCCTGCAGAGCTTGTCTCTCTTGCTTCAAAGGGACAGAAAAAGATATCAGAAGAGCAATGCCCCATTACAGTGAATTTTGCAAGGGCTGTGAGAGCCAGTTTAGGGGATACGACTGGCATGCGTCCTGCAGGGGTGGCAGAGGAGCAAGCACAGGAACATGCAGTGCTGCCAGAGGAAGGCATCACAACCCTTCCCCATACACCTGCATCACCCAGCACCTGCCCTTGGCCCCAGGGTAGTAACAACTCCCTGCATCTCTGTCAGAAGTGTCCAAAAAACTCAGAGGAAGGAACAGGTGCACAGAATGTGCCAGCAGGAAACAAAACAGGTGACCAGATCAAGAGCTGTGTGTCTTCTCTTTTGAAAGAGAAATGGGGGAATGATGAGATCAAGTGAAGATTTTCAATACACCACAGCAGTGAGCATGGCCAGGCACAAATCATCTATCCCTGAGACAGACCAAAGCCATGAGACACAACAAAGTTGTGTCACAGACTTCACAAGCTTCGGAGTCCAGGGCAAAGCAAAACAACACCAAAACCACAGCAACGTGCCTTTGTGCAAGCCCCAAAAAAGCCCACGTGTGTAGGTCGCAGTCTGCCACCCCTCCACACATTTAAAAGGACCTCCTCTTCCTAATCCCTCCAGAAAACTGCCCTGCAATGGCAGCCAGTCCCAGTCTGTGCTCTGCTCGTGCTGCGCAGCCCTCTGTGCTGGCCAGTGGGTGGGTATGTCTTCTACAGGTAACAAGACTGACTCATGCTTCCCCTTCTTGCACACAATTTAAGACACGGTGTCCTTTTCAAACTTCATTAGACTCCCTTTATTCCAGTCTAATTGGCAAAGCTGATTACACAAAGGCAGAGGGTACACCCTTTGCACCTAGACTACGCCTACCCTGTTCTTGGGGTGCGTGAGGCTGTTGATGTGAAGTCCACTGATCCCATTAAGGAAGAAGAGAAAGGCAGCGATGAACTCGCACCAGTACGTCAGCGTGAAGCCCATGAGGGTGAGGTGATCCTTCACGAGGATGGAGAAGCTCAGAACCCCGGTAGCTGACAGCAAAAACGAGCAGAAGATGAGAACGGAGCCCATCGACCACTTCCGCCTCGCGTTGGCATCCTCGCAGACCTGGGACACCATCAGCAGCTCCAGGCCAAATATAGCAACCACAACGGCGAAGGACACCATGCTTCTCACAGGAATCACCCCCACGCTCAGCCCCTCCACCCTGGCCAGGCCGAGGTCGGTGACACACTTCAGGACGCTGCCGTTGCTAACGGTGCAGAAGTGCCACAGTCCGAAGAGCTGCCCCCGCGCGAAGAGCCAGCGGCCGTCGCAGACTGAGATGGACGACAAGACCACCGCTATGGCCACGCACAAGATGATCAGGCTCCTGATGAGCGTCTCAAAGAATTTCTGTGGTCTCCTGTGCGCCAGCATCCTCTGCGCCTTAAAGGACAGTGGTGGAGGCGGAGGGGAAAAAAAAAAAAAAAAGAGTTAACATCGCTGCTTAAGGGTGGGATGTAACTGGAGAGACAAAGCTGTAGGACTTCGGTGTTTGAAGCGGTTTACTTGCTCACATCAAACCCTTTCTCGCAGAGGAGGGCAGAGCAGGTACAGGCTGTACCCAGCAGAGAGGAAGGGTGGGCGAAGCTCTCCCGGTTCCCTAGCTGCACGAACAATGCTCACACGTCAAGGGCCGGGCTGGAGATCACAAAGGCTCCCGCCGGAGCAAGATCCCCGCGCCAGTGTCCCGCAGTACAGCCTCCCGCTCTGGCAGGGCTGGAGGAAACCACCGGCCCCCGGGAGGATGGAGGCCGAGGGCTGGGGTGGGAAGAGG
>NW_008588254.1:0-235 GCF_000691845.1 Merops nubicus
GGGGCTGGGAGCCCTGGGCTGGCTCCCAACATGTCCCATCCCACGGGTCCCAGCCCATCTCTCCCTGTCCCATCTGCCTTGTCCTGTTCTGTCCCCCTCCATTGCACCTGCCCCATCCTGTCCTGCCTTGTCCTGTTCCACCACATCCCATCTTGCCCAATCCCACCCCAGCCCAGCTGAGAGGCTGTCCCTCTGCAGAGAAGGGCAGGAGGAGCAGAGGGGCAGCGACCAGCGT
>NW_008588254.1:291-2495 GCF_000691845.1 Merops nubicus
TTTTTTAGCTGTTCTGTGACTGAAAGAACTTCCAAGAAAAGAAAGAAAAAAAAAACAAAACAAACCACCCAACGTTTTGGTGGAGATTACCACTAAGGGAAAATAGTCCAAGGGCTAAGGATGAAGCCTCAAAGGACTGTGAAACATGGGGAACAGGGTTTAAAACTAAACCTAGATTATTCACTATAAATAATCATTTTTTTTAAAGAAAAGACGTTAAAAACTGCAACACCACCAAGCAAGACACCTGAAGCAGCAGGGGCTGTGCCCACCCCATATCCCAAACTCCAGTTTGGAGACGCCTGGGAGCGGGATGCTGGGGCTCCTACCTGGGGCTGCCCCACACCCTCCCTGGCACTCAGGGAGGGGAGCGTCGGCCCCCAGAGACAGAATGAAATATATGACAGATGGTTTAAAAAAAAGCAATTATCAAAGGGGAAGATTTTGGAACATATCCTTTGAAATAAAAATTTGTTTAGCATTTTTAGCAGCTGAAATAATTTTCAGAACATCTGATGAGAGATTTAAGTGCTTCATTTCCTCCTCTCCCTCGCCAAGCCATCCGTTTGAAGATCGTCTGTGGCACATCTAGTGCTCTGTTTTATTGCTATTGGTATTTTTCATTGGATAATGGTAGAATTAGAGATCAATGGAAGAGAGGTAGGACCCACAGAATTCCCAGCCACTTGAACATGGGGCTGCTTTTGAAAAGCTCCATGGCTTTGCAGAAGGTGGAAGAAACGTATTCTGTGATTCTTTAACTACAGCTACATGAAAGTGTGTCTTATTCCACCTTCCCTTTCTTCCCCACTTTGCTCTCTCCTTCTGTTCTTCCTCCACAAAAATAAAAACAAAACCAAAACAAAGAATGACAGAAAAGGGAATTAGGTGTCTACAGTGTCTGCTGTCCATAGGAGGTGCCAGCTCACTGCAAGTATGAACAGGAGCATGTAGCTGAGGGTGAGAAAGCTCCATCATGTCACAGGCTGCAGCCAGCTGCCCAGCGACACAATGGAACTTCTCTTTGAGCACCAAGATGTGATCTTCACCCAGAAGCTAGAGAAGAAACTCTGCCACTTCGTTAGGGCAGACCACAGTTAAAAATTTGCAGTTTCTTCCTAGCTTGTGCTAGTTTTCAGTTTAAAAATTCTCAGCCCTTTTCATCACAGGCTCCTGGGACTGTCATCTTCTCACCCTGATACCGACTCAGGGGAACATGAATTCATTTTAAACTCACCATTGCTTCTTGCCATGGCCACTCAGGGTGATCAATGGCTGCAGATCAGCACAATAAGCACTTCTGTGTCCACAAGATGCTTCTTAAGAAGAGTGAGAATTCCATATGGAATGCTTGCTAAGGACTTTCTAAGGACTATGGCACAAAGAAATGAGGTGGGTTTCTGCAGGTTGTACTCGACCACTGTTATTTTCAGCCTTTTCTGAAAGTCGGGGCTAATTGCTGGAGTGTCCTGGTAGTTGAAAATGGCTCCAAAATGTTTCAGCCTGCACAAGGACTTGGGATTGTGTAAGAATGAATCGAAGAGATTGTAGCCTCAAATAGTTTCCATCAAAGCAGATCTTGAGTCATAAAGAGGTGTCCCTGCCTACCCACACAACCCCACCACAGACAAGGGTCAACTTCCCTATCACAGCTCCTGGACTCAGAGTACAACATTCCCAATGAAATACTCACTAATAAAAACCCCACAGCAACAACAGGCCCTTCTCCCTAAATTCAGATTCAGTCTCTGCAAACAACAGCACCAAAACCCAAGATGAGGATTCAGTTGCTGTGGATTTTCTGCCCATAGATGGTGGCCACTGACCTTCCCGCCCAGCACCCAGCTGAGCCCAGACATCGCGGGTGAATTTGGACAGGGTGTTGGCAGCGGGTCCTCAGGCTCAGAAGACAGATCCCTCTGACAGGAGCTGCCCAGACATGCCAAGGGCACCCTGCTTCTCCTGCGCGTGTCGGGGCGTCTGGGAAATGTCTGGAGATGCTTCACGTTCAATGGGATGAGTCTCAGAAAAGAGGATAACAAGGCCCTGAACGAGATTAAGGAAGTTCGCTTCTTCTGGTGGGAATTTGGAGGAGAAATGCACTCTAATCTTCCACCAAAGGGGAGATTCAAGGCCTGTAAGTCCCTTAAGCCGCAGCTTCCCTCCAGCCCTGCAGCTCCTTCCCGGGAGGGGGTGAGGGGAGG
>NW_008588254.1:2508-11364 GCF_000691845.1 Merops nubicus
CGGGGGACAGGGGGCACCCCGTGCCAGGAGACCACTGCCAGGGCTGGGCACCCCGCAGGACAGCCCTCAGCATCCTCAATGGAAAACGTGTCTGCTCTGCAGTCTAAATCTCCCTCTTTTAGTTTCAAACTGTGCCCCCTTGTCCTGTCCCAACAGGCCCTGCTCAAAAGTCTGTCCCCAGCTTTCTGACCTTACAACTAAACACAACCATGAGAGACCAAGAACACATATTTTGAATTTTCAGTGTCGTTAGGTCTAGGTTGAAGGATTATTTGTTAGTGATAAAGGTGACTCGCCAGGGTTAGGCACTGTCCCCAGGCTCCCCATGCCCCACGGGGCAGCCCTGGCCACGGAACGTGCCCCCCCCGGCACCACGTCTGCCCAGCCAGGGAGCCACAGCAGTGCCCGGAGCTGGCATCTTCCCAGGAGGAACCTCATCCAGACCAGAGCAATGCCCCAGCTCTGGGACTCCTTCTTGTCATCTGCTAGGACTCTGATGTAGGCAAATCTGCGGTTTCCTAGGACTGAGATAAAATAAAATAAATATGATTTAATCAAGGAGACTCAGTCATGAAAGACGAGTGTGGGGGGGTGGCGTTTGGGAGTACACTAAATCTTTATGGATTTAGCTGTGAAAGCTACAGGGGGACCAAAGCACACAGAGATGTGAATCACTCCAGGGGCATGAGGTTCTCATTTAAAGTTTTCATGCCTGTCGTCTACCCTTTTAATATTTTTTTTTACTGCAATAAAGACTGAAGTGACTGTCTTCATCTATTTCAATCCTAGATTTTTCTGATTAGACTCCCCAAGGAAAATGAAAAATGCATTGGGCATCTAAGTGCGATTCGTGTTCCCTTAACCAGAGCACTGCAGCTGTGTGTGCTCAGCAGACACCCTGGAAGGAACCAGGGTAGGCAGGAGAAACGCCTCTGCCATCTGGCCAGGAGGATGCCCAGCCCTTGCAGGGCTTCCCTGGGAAGCCTTAAGGCTCAGAGCCCCGTTTGCTTCCAAGCTGACGCTCCCGGCCAGCGTGGGCAGGGAAGCAGGTCGGGGGAGCTGCAGACCGCTCCGGAGAGCAGCAGTTGGTTGCTGCCCCTAGGACCGAGGGGCAGCCAGGGCTCCTTCTCTTCCAACGGCAGCTCTCCATGCACCAGAAACCCCCGAGGCACAGCGAGCATCACTCAGAGACACCTCAGAGACACCCCCAAGTGCCTGGTGCCAGTACGGCCACTGCTGGTGCAGGGTAGCACCTCAAAAGTCAGAGGAGTTGCTCATGAAGCTGTCCTGCAGGAAACACTTCCAGGCTTGGACACAGTATGACAGTAGAATATTGAATACGGAATAATACAAAATATGGTCTAAGAAACCCACTCCTTGAACCACAAAGGCCATGGGGAGGCATCGAGGCAGGACTGGGTGGGCTCACCCTCTTCAGAGGTTTTATCCCCTTTCCATTTGTCCATCAGGGTGACACATGAGACATCCCAGCACCGAGATCTTTTGAGACCTGCAGATGGTGGAACAGGGATCTCTGCGCTCCTCCAGGAGCTCTCCCTTCGGACAGGGCTGCCACACGGCTGCTCCCCAGCACCACAGCAGGGGACCCTACTGGCAGGAGTACGCGGTGGCAGCGACTGTCTCAGCCAAGCAGGATCTCCTGGTGCCAGCCCGGCTCCTGCAGCCTCCCCAGGGGCAGCTGGAGTGGCCCAGTGGGAAGCAGCTGGCGTCTCCACCCAGGACAACGTCGTCCAGATGGAGCCAGCCATGCCCAGAAACCAAACGGCTCTGCCCAGGTAAGAGGAACCCTTAGGCTGAGAACGGGGGCACCCTGTGGGGCTTCCTGTCTGTGTGTTAGCACACGATGGAGCCTGAAAAATAAAACCCTCTCCGAAGAAAATTCATTGAGTTGAGCCAATATCAGCAATTTGGGATAAGTGAGTCCAAGGAGATGAAGCATGTTTAATGTAATTACACATCCACTTCTTGTGATGTACGAGCACACGAAGCATTACTAATCCCCAAACAGATACCTGCAGGGAGGACGATCACGAGCAGCTGTTTGGACAACAAGAAATGAACCACACGAACCCTGGTTCTGCCGGCTCTCGGCAGAGACGCTCGGGAGTCGGAGCTTGGCCGTGTAAGTGCAAGATTTACAAGGAATTAAACAGTGCTCTGTAAGAAAGTACATTAGTTTCTTATATAAATCGCCCCGCCAACTCATTTATTATTGTAATAACCTTCAGCATTTCCATTATTGGAGAGGACTTCTCCTGAAATGAAAAATGACTTCGCTAACTCGGCGCGTGGAACTCGCCGTCATCCCCGGTTTGGCTTCCCCTTCCAGATGGCAGGGGAGAAGACATAAAGCCTCACGCCCGAGGAGTGCTATTGATTGCAAACGAATGCACTGGGAGAGTTCATTGTGTGTTTGGGAGTTAATAAATACGAGAGGTAACAATGCAAACAGGAGCTCTCCTCTTGCCTTTCTCATGAAGTCTCCTGCTTGGTGGCTGCTGAGGACAGTGCAGCTGCCAGCACCCTGGTTTACATGTAGACCATTTAATTACAAGCACCTATAAGCTCTTTACCATCATATTACAGTACTTTAATAACCTATATCGTATTTACACCTAGAGCACAAGTTCATTATGCTTATTACCAAGCATTCACTTAAGTGAACAATTAGAAAGACTGTTGTGGATTTCGGGGGCTTGCAGGAGGCCGGCCGGGTGAGGAGCAGTCTAGAGCAGCAACAAGGCTCAATGGAACTGCTGGAGACGCTCCTGCGTGGCTGCTCTGAGCATTGAGAGAAACTTCTCTGCCATTCAGGGCTGGCAACACATGAAGGGGTTTGCCCAAACGACAGTTCAGTGCACGTCTGAACATGTGGGTCAATGAACTGTCCTGGGACTTGACCCTCGGGGTGTCTGCTGGTGCTGCCCGTGAGGGAAACAGAGCAAAATATTTGTACACATCTTCCAACAGAGGTATCACGGCCCCTGAGGACTGAGTCCAGCAGGGCTGTGGTCAGACCATCACATACAGCTCTCCCAAAGCTACTGGGAGGCTATTTCATGCCTACGTATGAAACACCTCCCAGGAGACTATTTCTGACCACCCAGTGAAGTGCAGGAGGGGCCCAGGGGATGCACAGAATTCACTCCTGTGCCGGGAGCAACGCAACGTGGGGCTGTGCCCTGCCAACCACCAACAGCTCTTGGACACTTCTGGAGCCATGTACTGGGCTGGCTTTGCATCCACGGCTGGCAAAATGGATATCTGCCTGCTGGGCTAAGTCCTCAGCTGGTAAGAGCACAGCTTTTTGACCATTTCTAGCATTATTAAAATGGTTGTAGAATGATAGAATCACGCTGGTTGTTAGAGACATTCAAGATCATCGAGTCCAACAACTAACCTACAGCTCCCCTGACACAGCTTGAGGCCGTTTCCTCTCATCCTATCACAACATATGAGCCACAGACGTTAAGCTGGTGGCTCTTTGAAACATGGACGCATCAGGTATGGCACATACTCCTCCAGGATATACTTGCCACAACAAACACATCCCCATGGCTAGGAAGATTCTCCACAGGGATTCTTCAACGCCCAGGTGGGTCGGGGACCCTCCACCACCTGGAACTGCCCCTCCGCCCTGTGCCCCACCCGAGGACCAGGGACACAGGCACACCCAGAGCTGGGGCAGCTCTGCCCCGGGTCTGTGCAGGCAGGCCGTGGTGTTCTCACTGCCTGCAGGCTGTGAGCAGTAGATATAGGTCAGGGAGCCATTAGACCGGATAGAAACCACAATTGAGATTGGTTTTCAAGACAGATCTGATCAGTTCAGATAAAAAGGAAAATCTAGCCACGTTTGTATAAACAACTCAGACGTAATTATTTTTAAACTATTGGCCGATGTACATGTGGACATGTGTGTCCTGCTTTCAGGAATTAATGTCTTTTACTCATAAGCCACCTACTGCTGTTTACTTTATTAATGACATTCTGGTCATCTCTCCGGAGGGCAGTAAATGAAAGCTAAATTTGGCTCACTGTCTTCATTTCAATGATTTAGTCTATCAGGCACTGACTTTTTACAAAGCTGAGCTAAACGTGGACAAATATAACGTGAATTATTGTTTACTGCTAATGAGCCATCATGTGGCAATAGCTCCGGTTCTGCTGCAGAAACGAAGAGAATTTTCCATTGTTCTTGCCCAAAGATAGTGCTGGTGTTCTATGTGGCCCACAGCTCTTAGTCACAACCTCCAGTAACCACCACAGGGAGCAGCCCTCGCCCCACACACGTTGCCAAACACCCAAACCACCCATCGAGATGTTTTGGGAGGGAGGGTCCACGGTTTCCTGAGGACCAAAAATGAACAAGTCCTCCTAAAAGAAAACATGTTGACCCTCACCGAACAGGTCACTGCAATGCTGGATGGGATGGCATATTTCTTAAACTACACATTTTCTGGGGTGCTTTAGATGTTCGATAACGCCTGGACCACCCACGTTAATTTAATGCAAATGTAATTTAACAGATTCCTTGTGTAAGTCTTCGAGACGCCTCCAGCTTCACACAACGCACCCGTCTGCAGAGGAGCAGGGATTTATGCTGGCCCAGTCCTTTAAAGACAGGGTTGAAATGTACAGGAAAAACAGATCATTCACACACAGACACAGACTTCTCAGGGGTGAGATGGTGCAGCAGTTGGATCCTCGTGGTCTCCTGCAGCATTAAACTTTGGCTCATCTCAGATAAAGCAAAAAGACGTGGGCAGGATCCTCTGGGCAGTGATGTGCTGCCTGGAGGGGATCCCACCCGGTCCAGGCCTGGGCACCCTCCGGATGCTTCAGCATCCAGAAACCACGGCAGCGAGAACCAGCAGGCAAATGACAGCTCTATTTTGACTTTACACAAATGGAAACGAACTTGACTCACCAGACCAAACATTTCAGCTCAAATAATGATTCCCATTAAAAGAAATGACAACCCTGCCTTCCAACGCGTGGCGTATAAAGGGAGGCGTTTAGAGCACGGGAAACTAATTGGTTTAGGAATCAAATTTGAAAAATGCAACATCTTCATCCAGCAGTGGGAGTGCGAACACTCCTATTTTAATGAGCTTCCTCTAAAGGAGGCTAATGTGTAATATTTCTCTGTATGAGTTTGCATTAGAAATCTGCTGAGATGGGAATACTCATTACCTGCTCCTGTCTGAGCTTTGCACAAGCCCATCGGCTTCTCCCGAGCAGGCTGATGTGACTGCCAGTGGCTGGGGAAGGCCCCGTGTGACCCAGCCCCACACGACCCCTGTGACGTGCAGGTGCACGCCGAGGCTTCTGCAGAGCTGCAACGACTTCCCAGCAACCACACACGGCAAATATTAAGCTAATCTGGGCAACTCTTAGGCCTCATGTCTCAGATCAGCCCCATTTTTTTCCACTTGCTTTCTAATGAGTCTCATTTATACTGTTGCAAATGTATTTTTCTTGTTATTTCTCAGTAATTCAGGAGTACTTGCACCAGCTTCAGTGGGGCTGAGAAACCCCCGTGCGCCCAGAATCACAGAATCCTTTGGGTTGGAACAGACCTTTAAGAGCATCAAGTCTAACTGCTACTCTAGCACTGCCGGGTCCCCACTGCCCCGTGTCCCTCACACCACATCTCCACGGCTTGGAAACCCCTCCAGGGGTGGGGACTCCACCCCTGCCCTGGGCAGCCTGGCACAGCCCTGCGCAACCCTTTCCATGAAGACATTTTTCCTCATGTCCATTTTTCTTCATGTCCATGAACTCAAGCAGTTCACATTGCCCGTGTCAGAGGCCCTGCTGAGAAATGAGCTAGCAATGTCTCTGCCCAAGAGCTCTTTTCAAGGTGATGAATTTTTGAATTGCATTTCTGAAAGCTAACTTTTCATCAGCAAAATACAGTCACACAGCGCATGCAAATGCAACGGCTTAGGACTGAGGATACGAGCACAGAGTCCAGCTGTAACTGAGACAGTTGTTGCATACAGAGAACACTGTAAAACAGGAACCTTCAGCATTTCTGCTCACCACTTAAGTGGGAATTTATTGATGAATACTAAGCAACACCCCTGACCTTATACCAGGATGAACCTGAGTGTCCAACCCAGTATCTGAGCAGACTAGAAGGGCTCTACAGGCCTGTGGCTCTTCCTGCAGCTCCACCTTCATAGAATCACAGGATTATTTTGTTTGGAAGAGACCTTCAAGATCATCAAGTCCAACCATTCCCCCAGCACTGCCAGGTCCCCACTGCCCCGTGTCCCTCACACCACATCTCCACAGCTTGGAAACCCCTCCAGGGATGGGGACTCTAGCACTGCCCTGGGCAGCCTGGCCTTGACAACCCTTTCAGAGAAGACATTTTTCCTAATGCTTCATGAGCAGAAGCATAAAAGATGTCTCTGCTAGCAGGGCTTTATATACACTTATACTCCTTACTATTTAAGATTCACATCCTTTTCATGGTGATCATATATATTTCCCCGAGTAAAGAAATTTTCCCTCCCCTTATCTTCAAAAGCTGTAGCCAGAACTGTTAATGAATATGCTACTACGCTCATTAGAGTTGTTGTTTGTTTGCGTTTTGCTAAAGTAAATTTGAAGAAAGGCTTGCCAGATGCTTTTTTAAAAACAGTGGTAGAAAAAGAAACCCTCACTTGAGCACGGATGTTTTGGAAAGAATTTTCTTTGCACGCCTTCATTTATTTTTGTTTCCAGCTTGCTTTTACAAAGCTGAAACCCACAGAGAAATCTGCCTGTGCTTAGGCTCCTCCTCCAACAACCAGCACCACGCTGGGTGGTACAGAACACCTCAAGCTTCACCTGACACCACAAGAACTACCTAAAACCTCCAAAATAGGTGAATTTATACGGAATGCTGGAGCTTTTCCAAAGCAGACACTGCTCTGTACCCATGTGTGGAGTTTGCAAATGCTCTTCAGTAGCCACGTTGCAAATCCACAGTAACTGCTTGGAAAGAACAAAAGACTCCAGTGGGTCCTCAGCTTCTCCTCCTTGGACCACCAATGTTTTGTGGACACCAATGTGTAACCTTCTTTGAAAACGTGAACCTTACAGGCTGGAAACTAGGAAGTATTTCTTTACCAAGCAGGTGGTCAAACCCTGGAACGGGGTGCCTGGCGAGGAGGCCGATGCCTCAAGCCTGGCAAGGTTTGAGAGGCGTTTGGACAATGCTCTAATTAACACACTCTAAGTTTTGGTCATCCCTAAAATGGTCAGGTAGTTGGACGAGATGATCTTTGTTGGTCCCTTCCAGCTGAAGCCTATCCTCTCTGATCCCTGCAGGCAGCTGGGGCCACAAAGGGCAAGGGAGCAGCTGCCAGATGTTTTGGAATGAGGTGACAGCGGCCACGTGCTGCCTGCTCCAACGCGTGTTCCAGAGGCTGCTGCTTCCTCCCTTCCTGCTCTGGTCAGGGAGGTGGGGAGGCAGCAGCTCCTCCCGGGCAGTGAGGGCACCGCCCCCCGGAGGGCACCGTCCCTCCTGGGCCACCGGGCGCCTCGCAGATGCGGAGCTCGGAGAGCGATGGGAAAGGTCAGGAGCATACATTAAACCTGCCTGGGCATCTGCTGGCGGCTCTTCTGGGCCTGGTAACCTCGGGCAAACCTGACCTGGCAGCCAGGACCAGCTGCGTCCCCCAGCCTCACTCCCACCCCCTGCAGAGCCGTGCTGAGAGGGAGACTGGAGCGGCACCCTCCCGGGCAGGGGGAAAACCAGGCATGGGCCTCAGCTCGGAGAAGAGATGGGAAATGACAGAGACAGGAGTTGGTCCTGGCTGACAGTGACATTGGTTATTTGAGAGCACCCAGATAAGATGAGATCCATCGACCTGCCAGATCAGCACACAAATATTACAGAGAAAAAGGCCAAACTGAGTTATCATTTGCTAGAGGAGTTTCTGGTCAGTGAACTGCGATCCCCCTTGGAAGGCCACAAGAAGATCTCCCCAGGACCTTCCCTTCTCCAGGCTGAACAACCCCAATGCATAGCAAGAAGAGCCGTCTGTATGCAGGGGGACAGGAAAGCAGCTTCAACATGAAAAAAATCCATTTCACGAGAAATAAGAGCTCCAGATCCTACTGCCAGCTATAATTGTGCAGCCTCGCTGAATTCACCGAGATTGCAAGGGTTAAGGGAGAGCAGAATTTGGCCAGTGGCTGAAATAGATAAGCCATATGTCTGCTCGCTCCTGAATGTGGAACAGAAATAATTACGTGATATCCCTGCTGATAATAAACCTACTGTATTATCACCAGAAATTACAGGTTGTCACGGTATTTATGTTTTCAATAAAGCACGTTGCAAGAAAATGGATCTTGCGTTGAAGTTGTTGTTTCCTAAGGAAAAGGCAAATAAATAAATTGCCATCGCCACGTTCCTGCGAAGCGTGGCCGTGACGGGCCCTGCCCCATCCCTGGGGCCTGGCTGCTGCGGGGGGCCTGGCCGGGGGCACCCACAGCCTGCACCCATCCCCTGGGTGCCAGCCCTTGTGCACCGCGCCAAGAGCGCCCCGGGACCGAGGCAGTGGGGGGCTCTTTGTGCAGGGCGAGCCCCGCGCCAGCCATCACCAGCTCCGCGTGTTTACATCCCTTCTGCTTAATATTTCTGCAATCTTCTCTGGCATCATACACTCGTAATTTTTCTCCTCCTACTTCACACTTTTGATAAGCCTTCTGGTCCCACAGCAGATGCATTGTGAATCTTCTCCTTCTAAGTATCTTGCATATGTTTCATTAAAAGTGTTTGTTTCTTTGATCAGCTTGAAGTTCTGACGTGAAAAAAAAGATAAAATAGAACTT
>NW_008588255.1:0-202 GCF_000691845.1 Merops nubicus
AAAAAAAAAACACCCTTTCCCCCGTTCCTACTCCGCCGGTCCCCCAGACGTTCCAATATTCATCGTCTCCCACCAGCCGAACTTTTTTAATCGACTTTTGCCTAACGGAGCAGATCACACCTTTATTCGGATTTACTGTATGGTGGTTTTTTATTTCATTAATGGAAAAATAAAAATAGAATAAAACTTCCTAACAGTTCTC
>NW_008588255.1:445-697 GCF_000691845.1 Merops nubicus
GCGATTCATTAAACGCTCCGTAATCGGGAGCCTCGGCTTATTTCGAGGTGGGGAGGGTGGGATTTACCGGGATCACCCCATAAATAATAGGGAGGGAGGAGGAGGGGGAGGCGCCCGGCTCCGCCGCGGTTTGGGGGAGACCCCAGTTAGCAGGAGATGCACCATGGAAGCGCTTGCCAAAGGCGCCTCCCTCCCCCCTGCCCACTTCCAACCTGATTTTCAGCAACTTGCAGCCCGGCGATCTCTCCGATC
>NW_008588255.1:716-1826 GCF_000691845.1 Merops nubicus
CGATCACTCTTCCCCCAAAAGCTAGTGCCCCCGAAAAGGGTAAAAAAGGCAGAATCCGGGGGAAAACCCCGCCGAGGCGATGCTTTTGGACGAGGTGGTTGCAAGCGAGCAAAAGCAGCATCAGCACCAGCTCTCTGGTTCTGAAACTGCCTTGTGCCTGCACACAGCACTGAGAGAGCAGCTCAGGCAGGAGTTGGGGAGGCTGCATTTCCCCCCTCTCTTTGCAGTAATTCCCCAGCCCGGATTCCGTGGGCAAGGAATAAATAGCAAAGAGAAATCCTCCCTGCTTGCCGCCCCCCAAAAGAAGGAGCGATTAAGAGCAGATCTGTCCGTGCGGATCAGCCTCGTGAGAGAGAGACAAGATCTGAGCAGCAAGTTGGTAGCAGAGTGGCCGCTTGACGCAACACAGGGGCCTATGGTTCGCCCGGCTGTAAAATAAAAAGGAGGTGGGGGGGCGAGCCGGGGCCCCCACTGTTAGAAACTAGAAGGGGTCTCCCCTCTGCTCCCCCGGCAGCGGCTCGGAGGGAGATCCGGCTGGGAAAGGGCTGATCTTGCATTTCAGGGAAGCCTGCATTGGAGAGATCGGGTGAGGACCACGGGCGAGGCTAAGAGTTCGGGTTTCTCGGGAGATAAAAGAGATTTTGAGGACCCGCTCGCACTTTGGAAAAGAGTAAAAGGCCGGCTAAGGGATGAGCGAGGGAAGAAGCTGAAGGAAAAGCGCCTCGTCGCTCCCCTCCCTCCTTTCGGTCTCGCTCAGGACACGTAGCTTGAGCACTAGCTGGCTTGAGGAAAACAAAGGTGGAAGGGTCACAGTGTCTTTCACGGAGACTCACGTTTTCAAAATTCTTTTTCCTCATCTATTTAGAGGGGGGTAAAAGAAAAAAAAAAAGGCGTTTGTCCTTGCCGGTGGCCAGCAAACCTCTTCGAGGGGGTTTGCTTCTTGCGAGCATGTTTTCAAGGGAGAGGCAAGGTACCGGAGGGAACTTGGAAAAACCCAGAAAAGAGAAGTGATAAGGAGGATCAGCCAAGCTGAGGCAAAAAGAGCATCCCCTCTGCCCCCTGCTCGCCGCCGTCCCCCCAGAGCACGGAGTGATTTTGGGGGTGTGTGGT
>NW_008588256.1:0-211 GCF_000691845.1 Merops nubicus
AGAGCCTGGCAGAGCTGGAGCAGATGCAGGTACTGGGGACAACTCCACAGCTCTCCAACCTGGGGCACGGGGGCTTCTCGGCTCCTCCAGCACCTTCTTTGCCTTACGTGCCCTGTGGAGCCCGGCTGAGGGACCTGGGGTTGGTTAGTCTGGAGAAGAGGAGGCTGAGGGGAGACCTCATTGCTCTCTACAATTCCCTAAAATGCGGTTG
>NW_008588256.1:410-1020 GCF_000691845.1 Merops nubicus
CTGCGGTCTAGTGGTTAGGGAGGTGTTGGGATGAAGGTTGGACCTGATGATCCTAGAGGTCCTTTCCAACCACAGTGACTCGATGACTTTACGATTCTTTCCCATTTCCACCTGCCCTCTGGCCCCAGAGTGAGAAGATGAAGGTCCTGGCAGAGCAGGAGCAGAGGCAGCTGGGGAGGCTGGACCAGGAGCACACCATGGAGCTCAGCGAGTGGAAGCGACGGCTGGAGGCCCGCAAGGAGGTGAGCGGCCCTGCAGCACAGAGCATCTCCTCCTCTTCTTCCTCCTCCTCCTCCTCCTCCTCCTCTCGGCCCACCTCCCCTGGTGTCCAGCCCCAAGCCGGGGCACACGGGCTGTGCCAGTGCTGCTTTTCTCCTCCAGATGCTGGAGGAGGAGCTGGGGAACTCACTGGTGGCACAGAGGCAAGAGGGGCTGGACGGGACCCCCAGCACCAACAGGCTCTCCCGCTTCTTCCACCTCCTCTCCTGACACCCCCGTGGGGTACAGGGCAGCCAGAGGTGGGGGGCTGCCTGGGGACCCATCCCACAGGTCTCCTGGGAGGTGGGACTGAAGGATCCCAAAGGCAACACACGAGGAGCTCCCTGGGAAT
>NW_008588256.1:1106-1373 GCF_000691845.1 Merops nubicus
GGGGGTGTTCAAGGCCACCCTCGCTGTGCTGGAGGGGTTGGGGCTCACCTTGGATTGTCCCAGAAGTCCCTCAGGGACGTGTCCTCCACTGGTTGTGAAGCTGTGGGGACTGCTGGTGCTTCCCCTGTGGATTTCCCCTCAGCTGAACTCAGGGAAATACATCTTCTCTTGAAAGCCCGTTTGTGACTGTTTTACTGAAAAACTCTCACCTTGAGACCCACCCGTGTGTCCTGTGCCCCAGCAGAACCCCAGCGTGGTGGGGTGGGA
>NW_008588256.1:1540-5877 GCF_000691845.1 Merops nubicus
CACCTCCTGTGTGCCAGTTGGTGCCCGTTGCCCCTTGTCCTGTGGCTGGGCACCACTGAGCAGAGTCTGGCCCCAACCTCTTGCCCCCCGGGGCCCTTTAGCTCTTGCTCAGCACTGCTCAGATCCCCTCTGAGGCTTCTCCTCTCCAGCTGACCAGCCCCAGGGCTCTCAGCCTGGCCTGGCACAGAGATGCTCCAGCCCCTCAGCAGCTCCACAGCCTCCCCTGGACTCTCTCCAGCAGCTCCTGGTCTCCTGCTCATGCCCCCCAGGACACCATTGACCTTCTTGCCCACAGGGGCCCGTTGCTGCTCATGGGCAACTGGTTGTCCCCCAGCACTGCCAGGTCCTTCTCCTCGGAGCTGCTTCCCAGCAGGTCACCCCTCCCCTCTCCTGCTCCAGGGGGTTACTCCCTCCAGGTGAGGACCCTGTGCTAGCCCTTGGTGAGCTTCATGAGGTTCCTCTCCACCCAACTCTCCAGCCTGTCTGGGTCAAGCTGTCCCCTCAGACCAGCTCTCAGGGATTCAGGTGATGCCCTTGGGGACAGAGCTGGCAGCACTGGAGCCAGGTCAAGGCTCCACCACCCCAGTTCTCCACCTTCCCTGTCAGGGCCCTGAGGGCTCTAACAAGCCCTAGTGGCCTTGACCAGCCTCACCAGTGGCTGTGACCCAGACCTGTGGCCCAGCAGCTCCACTGAAGTCCAGCTCCAGGGCTTCAGTCCCTGCCTGAGCTGTGCTGGGAGCACTGGTCTCCCTGCCTCAGCACCTCAATCCTGACCTGCAGACTGACATTCCAGCTTCATCTTGGACCTGTCCCAGCACTACGACCTTGCCTGGCAAGCTCAACTCCTGGTGGAACCTGGCCACCATCTCCAGGTTGGTCCTGCTTGTATTGTTTGGGTCCTGGAGGTCTGGTGATGCTCCAGCTGTGCAATCCCCCCTTGCTCCTGGCTCTCCTCAATTTGGGGAGCTGCTCCTCGACACCCCTGTGTCATTTTAGCCTCTCTCCTGTTTTGGAGACTCCTCCTTCCCCATCTCAAAGGCCCATCTACAAAGTCCGTAGCCATTTATTGTCTTTAAGCTCAGTATAAAAGGTAAATGGTTTCACAGGATGAAGGGGGTTACAGGAGGAACTGGAGGCCTGAGGAACAGTCAGTCCAGGTCCTGGGGAGGACAGACAGACAGACAGACAGACAGACAGACAGACAGACAGACAGACAGACAGACAGACAGACAGAGGGAGGAGCCTTCTGCTGGCAGGCACTGGTGGTTCACAGTGAGGTGGAGGATCTCCACAACCCAGACCCAGGAGAGAGCTGGTGGATCCAAGCTGGCAGGAGCCAGGCAGGCTGAGCTGCAGCCATCCAACTGGTAGGAAGAGTCTTCCTGAGGTGCAGAGGCTGGTGGGATTTCTCAGTGACAGTGCTGGGAGGAGAAGACTCAGGCACTGCTGAGCTGAGCCCAGAGCTCTGCTCCACATGGGGCTCAGTTGCCTTGTTTCACCAGGACATCAGACAGGTCCTCTGTGCCCTCCAGCTTCAGGTTCTGGGGATACAAAAGGAAAGCCAAGTTTGACAAAGCTGAAGCCTGAAGGTGTTGCATGAACAAAGCTCCACGTGGTGAAGGTTCAGAAGAAGCCCAGCTCCTGTCCCCCAGGGCTTGCTCCCTCCTGCACCATCCAGCACTTACCTTCTCGTTGGCCAAGTGCAGGAGGCAGGTGAAGGCCAAGGGGACAGAGAGGTTGTGAGCCATCACTGAAGGCAGCCTAGCAAAGAGAAGGGAGGGAGGAGGTCAGGATGGCTGGAGCCTGCTGAAACCTGACAGCTGGAACGTGTCTCCAAGGCCCAGGTCACCACAGATCAGCTCCTCCCCAGGCACCTGGTTTCCTCTGCTTTTCCCCTCCCACTGGCAGAGAATTTGCCAAGCCCACAGCTCCCCCAGGCAAACCTGGAGAGCAAGAGAGATTTTGTCCCCACCAGGATGTGACAGGCACCCAGGAGTCAGCATTGGCCAAGCTCAGCTGAGTTCTGCTCCCCATCTTCAGCCCAATTTCCTTTTAGGGTCCCTCTACCTGTGAAGCAGTTCCTTTGTGATGTTGCTTAAGACCTTCTCTCCTGCTACCACTGAGATGTCCTTGTCTTTCTTGGCATCTTCTGCCTATTTAGCAAAAGGACAGACACTGCTCAGAGAGACTTCCACAGAGCCCTGGAACCCCAGTGTGGTGGGGTGGGAAGGGACCTCTGGGGATCATCTCCTCCCACCCCCTGCTCCAGCAGCTCACCCCCAGCAGGGTGCCCAGGGTCACAGCCAGGAGGGTTTGGGATCTCTCCAGAGCAGGAGACTCCACAGACTCTCTGGGCAGCTGCTCCAGGCTCGGCCACCCTCACCCCAAAGAAGTTTCTCCTCCTGCTCAGGTGGCACCTCCTGGGTTCCAGTTGGTGCCCGTTGCCCCTTGTCCTGTGGCTGGGCACCACTGAGCAGAGTCTGGCCCCAGCCTCTTGCCCCCCGGGGCCCTTTAGCTCTTGCTCAGCACTGCTCAGATCCCCTCTGAGGCTTCTCCTCTCCAGCTGACCAGCCCCAGGGCTCTCAGCCTGGCCTGGCACAGAGATGCTCCAGCCCCTCAGCAGCTCCACAGCCTCCCCTGGACTCTCTCCAGTAGTTCCTTTGCTCCCCAGCATTCAGCTTTGTGTTTGGGGTAAAACTGCTGCAAATTACCCTCAGCTTCTCCTTCCCAACCAGCCCATGGGAGCAAGGAGAAAGGAACTGCTGCTGAACCTGCCCAGGGCAGTCCCACCAGCAGCTCAGGTCGGTCACCTACAGGGTTGTTTCACCCTCATCCCTGCTGAGGTGGCTCCTCCTGTACCCACCTCTGCTGCCACTTCCTTCCTCTGTTTATCAGTCAAGAGGTCCCACATGTTCTTCTTCAACCTCTTCATGTCCATTTTCTTGGCTTCCTTTGCATACTGAATCACGATCTTATTGACCTGTGGGGAGAAGAATCCCAGGCTGGGTGGAGAGCCACTGAGCAGAACCAGCAGCACTGTCCTGTTCTCCTCAGGAACAACACCCAATGCTACCTTGCTACTAAATCTTTCAGTTTTCATTCCCTCCTGCACCAAGGGTTCATCTGGGAAGTGCCCAGAAGCAAACCCAGGAGGATCCTGCACGAGGGAAACTGTTGTGTCAGGAATCTGAACCCCCCGAGGTGCTGTGAGGAAGAGGAGGTTTGCTCCAGACCTTGCAGCTCAGCTCAGGGATGAGTCCTTACCTTCTGGGGCTCAGCCACGAGGTTCAGCTCTCCATACACTGTGATCTCTGCCCTGTTGAGCTCGGTGTCCTGCCCCTCAGGGTGGGCAGTGAGGTTGAACTCCCCTGTCTGGCCCACGAATCGAACGGGGTCCATGTCATCATCACTGTCTGCAGCCTGATCAGAAAGAGACACAGCAGTGAGGCCACCCAGAAGCACCTTTGAGGAGCCAGAGGTGTCCTGTACTAACAAGAAGACCTGCTTCTCAGATACCTGCACACCTTGCCCACAAACATGTTACTCTCCAGGTTCTCCCCACAGCTCTTAGGCTGGGCTAAGGCTAAACCCAAGGGAGATGCAGAGAGCAGAGTATTGAAAGGATGTTTGAGACATCTAGAACCTGATCTAGATCTAGAGCACAGACTATTGAAGGACCTTGAGGGGCTGGAGCGTGGGCAGAGAAGGGCAACGGAGCTGCTGGGGAAGGGTCTAGAGGCCAAGTGTGGGGAGGAGCAGCTGAGGGAGCTGGGGGTGCTGAGCCTGGAGCAAAGGAGGCTCAGGGGAGACCTTCTGGCTCTGCACAGCTCCTGACAGGAGCCTGGAGCCAGGTGAGGGGTGAGATGTCTTCTCCCCAAGGGACAGGACAAGAGGAGACAGCTTCAAGTTGCCCCAGGGGAGGTTTCAGTTGTCCCTGAGGAACAATTTCTTGCCCTGGAGGGTTGCCCAGGGCTGTGCCAGGCTGCCCAGGGCAGTGGTGGAGTCCCCACCCCTGGAGGGGTTCCCAAGCTGTGGGGGTGTGGTGCTGAGGGGCTCAGTGGGGACCTGGCAGTGCTGGGGGATGGTTGGATTTGACGATCTTACAGTTTTTTTCCAACCAAAATGATTCCATAGTTCTGTGGAAGACTGTCCTACATGGGCTGACACCAGAGACAAGGTCTCTCCTGCCAGGCTGGGACCAGACCTGTCACAAGGACACTCAGGAGGCAGCGCTGGCCTGGCAGGAAGGTCTTTCTCTAGAAGAAATCTGCTTCAGCCGGAGCTGGGAACGTCTGGGGGCCGGGTGCAGAGGCGGCTGCAGAGGGGGGCAGATGCCA
>NW_008588256.1:5964-7331 GCF_000691845.1 Merops nubicus
TGTGGGCAGCCTGATCTAGTGGGAGGGGTCCCTGCTCATGGCAGAGGGGTTGGAACTGGGGGATCCTTGTGGTCCCTTCCAACCCTGACAGATTCTGATACTGATTCTGTTTTTCAGAGGACTTAGTACTGTTGGCTTGATGGTTGGACTTGATGATCTTAAAGGTCTCTTCCAACCTAAAGGATTCTATGATTCTATTCTATGAAAAGCAGGAGTGGAGCTTCTGCAGCAGTGACCAGCAGCCACCCAAGGTGGCCAGTTTAGCCAACCCATCAGTGAGGGGACAGGGCTTTATGCAGTCTCCTCCAGCTTTCCAGCCCCTGCAGCTCCAGTTCCTTCTCACTGGCAGTTAATTCCAGCCACAGTCTCTCCCCAAGTGATTCCCAGCATGTAGAGGCCCCAGCAAGGGCTGTCCTGGGGGGGTACCTGGGAGGCAGGGCAGTAGTTGGAGGTGTCGTTGGGGTTGTTGTAGTCGTAGCCGCCGATCTCGTCCTCGTGCTCCACCGAGCTGCTGGGCTCAGCCACCCTGCAGAGCTGCAGGGACACAAACAGGGGGCAGGAAAGGGAAAAAAACCTCAAAATACTTCCCCAAGCAACACGTGCACCCTGTTCTGTCCTCCTCCTCCTCGCATGCCAGCCTCTAGCAAGCTCCCTGTAAAGCCCAGGAGCCACGCGTGGCCACTCGGGCATCCACGAGCAAGGTGGGTTCAGTGAGAGCCATGCTGGCCCCTCTCCAACCCTGAGGAGCACCCCAGAGCACTCAAAGCATTTGGTGAAGAGCAGGTTTGGGCAAGGGATCATTGTCAGCAGGCTTTTAGAAGGTTCTTACCTTAACAGCTGGTTTGAGGAAGAGCTGGAGGATGTTGTCAGGGTCATAGTTGAAGTCTGTGGGAAGTGTGGTGCTCTTCACATTCTGGCTTTCCAGAATGGATTTGGCTAGAGTTACAGATGCCTGGAGAGGGTGATAAATACCATTACCCACGAGCTAGCCACTGCTCAGAAGATTAATCCACAAGTTAAAGCACTTTGAAAGCAGCCCTTTGAAAGGAGGCGAGTTCTGAGATGCCTCCACAGAGAACTTCCACAGTGGCCCTGTCTGTGCAGCACCCTGGAACAGGCAGCTGGACCCACAGGCTCTCTGTGAACAAGGTAGGCAGAATCCATCCTGACTGTCCAGCCCAAGGCTGGTAAAACCCTCTGCTTGGCAGTGACCTGGAGTCAGAGGACCCTGCTCCAAAGAAGATCCCTGATGTTGGGTTTAGAGAGCGAGTGTCACAGGAGCATGAGATGAGCCACTGGCAGATGACAGTTCCAAGACACACTGAGCGTGTGGTGGGATTGATGATATGCTGAAGGGTCAGGAGGAT
>NW_008588257.1:0-876 GCF_000691845.1 Merops nubicus
AACTGCACAGACCAGGCTCAAAAACCTTGATCTTCCCCTGTCCCTGACTGCTCACCTGTTTCAGCAGGCGATTGAATTGTTCGGACTTTCTTCGGTGCTCCCCACCGGTTTCCCTTGAGTACAGTTGGGCTATGCCACCAGCTGTCGATTTTGATGGTTATTTCCATAGACCCTCAGGGTCCCTGTTCGGGCGTCATTTGTGATGTATTGAAGGCATGGTCCCCAGAGCTGCTTGCAACTGAAAACCTTTATTGATACAATTCACACACATGTATAGCCCGGGAGCTGGCTGCCAGGTCATTCTGACTGTGCAGCTGTTAATTTTCTCATGAGATTGTTGCAGTTAAGCCTTGCTATTTTGCTTTCAGTTTCTAGCTTGTCTACTATACATTGTGTTTTGCCCAAGCTCCTTAGTTATGGGCTTTCAACATTCTTATCAGTAGCCTCCCACGGTACCAAAGGCATCAGGTTTTGTGTGCTGCTCCACATCCTAGCCACCTTGGCCTGCACCTCATCTCCGATCCCCACATTGACCTTTATGATTTTCACTTGTTCTGTGCTTTCTGTATCTGACAGAATCACCTGGGTTATGCTAATTTTTCAGTCATAAGTCTAAACATTCTCTATATCATCACACTGCTTTCACGCAATAGCAATGGCATTCACTCATGCCAGTGCATTACAGATTTCTTAAAGAAACATTTGCTAAATGCACTAATTTACTCAATGAAAGTTCAGATTACCTGGAAGCTGGTTTTGGCCAGATTCCAAACTGAAGTGTGAGCTGCTGCAATACAGATATTTTATCACTTCCATCTTAATTGCATTGTGCAGTGGTTTGGGGTCAGAGTGTTCTGGTTCCGTGTAAAAACGGGT
>NW_008588258.1:0-814 GCF_000691845.1 Merops nubicus
CACCAGCATCTTGCTAAAAGTCTTTTCATGCTAAAAATACCCAGCGAGGGGGATCCCGGCTTTGAGGAGCCACCCCCTGCGAGCCAGGCTGCCACAAAGCTCCCAGCCTGGAGCTCTCAGCAACCCCCGCCCTCCCCACCTCCCCATATTGCACTAATTAAATCCTTCAGCAGAACAAATAAATTCATCTCGACGATTTTTCCACTTGTGCCCTGCTGGAAAGCATCAGGAGGGGGGTCAGGGAGGTGCTGGGGTGTCCCCCAGTGCCACCTCTGCGTCCCCACGTCCCACTCGTGACCTCCACTGCTGCCCTGAGCTGGGCAGTCCTCAGCCCTGGGGGAGCACCCTCAAGGGACCCCACTCCTGGCCGTGCTCCAAGCCAACCCCGAGGGTGGGGGAGAGCCGGGGACCCCTGCACCAGGTTTTGGGGCCCCCAGAGCCGGTCCCTGCCCTCTCTCCACATCCTTCCCCTCTTCCAAGCCTGAGGAAAAAACATCAGAGCGGAACACCAGGAAAAGGTCTGACATTGTTCCCTCCATCACACACGGAGGCAGAGTCGGGAAAAATCCTCAACAATTGGTTTTGGCAGGAGGCAAACCAGAGCTTTTCATGAATTCTTTTTTTTGACTTGTTGCTAGAAAGGTTTCTCTTCCTCCAGCGAGGGCTTGGAGGACAGCTTCTCACCAGCTCCAGCCCCAGCCCAGCTCCCCAGGGTGGTGCAAACCTGGCCCACATGGAGGAAAACCCATCGGGGGGGTCGCAGGATCAGGATCAGTCGTGTCCCCACCCCCCCCGGGTGTGTGGGGCTGGGAGG
>NW_008588258.1:980-1816 GCF_000691845.1 Merops nubicus
GTGGCCACCTCCAGCCAAAAGCCACTCTCACCAAGGGGTACCCCCAGAGACGCCACCACCCCCTGACTCCACCAGCCACCTCCTTGCTCTGCCCGGACCAAAACTGGGGGGAGAAAGTCACCCAGAGGGAGAGAACAAAAAAACCCAGCCCCAAAAACAACTGGTCAACCCCAGATGCCTCTGAGCATCCCTAAACGCCTCTGGGACACCCCAAATGCCCCCGTGCACTCTCAGATGCCTCTGGGCAGCCCCTTGGGCGTGTTCCAGCAGCACAAACCTCCCCAAAGCAACCTCATCCCCCTCCAACCCAAATCCCAGGAGCCCCCCTGCCCCTGCCGCAGGATCAGGCCCCCACATGGCACCAGCCTGCAGCAAACGCCTCAGGCTGTGCCTGGGGTCTGTTCCCCCCAAAAAATCACTGCCCCAAGCTGGGTGCTATGAGGCTGTCACCTGCCTGAGGTCCTCCGTGGGGGCTGGGGGCAACTCACACCCCCCCAGTAGCATTTACCCCCCCTGGGGTGGCAGGCTCCCCGGCCCCAGGGGCGCAAGCTGCAGAAAAAAAAGCCGCCCAGAACCCCTTTTTTTTGGGGGTGTGTGTGTGGCAGGACTGGGAGGGTGCTCCCCATTTGCAGGGGGGAGGGGTCCGCAAGGATAGGCACCCACTGGAGTGGTGGTATGGGGGGGGAGCGTGGTGAATTGGGGGTGCAAGGATGGGCAGAGATGGAGCTTCAGCTGCATCCTCGCAGAAATAAGCAAGAAATTATTAAGAAGAAGAGTAAGAGGCAAAAAAAAGGGTTAAATTCGCGGGGAGTGGAAGAGGTGAAGGCCGAGGGCTG
>NW_008588259.1:0-306 GCF_000691845.1 Merops nubicus
CCACGGGCCACCACGGGTCATCACGGGCCACCACAGGTCATCATGGGCCACCACGGGCCACCACGGGTCACCACCTCCCATCACGTCCCACCAAGTCCCATCATGTCCTACCACCATGTCCCACCATGGCCCATCATGTCCCACCACCACATCTCACCATGGGCCACCATGGGCCACCACAGCCCATCACGTCCCATCACGTCCCATCATGTCCTACCACCATGGCCCACCACATCCCATCATGTCCCACCATGTCCCACCACATCTCTCCACGTCCCATCACGTCCCATCACGTCCCACCCAGTC
>NW_008588260.1:0-787 GCF_000691845.1 Merops nubicus
TCTGGTGGCTGGTTGCCTGGAGTGGAAGCCCCCGTGGCAATTTGTGTCCTTGCACGGCCAGGCTCCGCGCTCCATCTACTGTTTCCCTGCTGACCACATACCGCGGCTGAATGATTCTTAGACTGACATTTATCACACCAAACTGTCGCTTTACACCACTTTCGGAAATGGCCTGAATTTCCGCAACAGAAATGTATTCCATCCCTTTTTCCTGTGTCCCTTGCTGCTACTGCAACAGTCACAGCCTCTTTCACCATGCCCGCAACCATTGCCACCTGAGATTGCGTTTGTGCTCTGGCTACTCGACTAATCATCTCATCCACCTCAGCATCTCATGGCAACATTGCTAGGATTTGTCTAGTTCGCCCATTCGTAATTTCATAGACTAATACTTTAAACATTTGCTGTTTCATACCTTCTGTTAAATCCTTGTTACCTATTAAAGCTTCCCAAAGTCGATCTATGAAATGGCCATACTCCTCATTAGAGCCCTGTTTGACAGCTGCAAAGGACGGTGCTTTACTCTCATCGGGAACTGTATAAGTTGTCTGATGTGCTAGCTGAGAAGACAGTCGCCACACTTCCTGAGGGTCAAGTGCCTGTACTGTTCCCACAGCATAATTACCCTTGCCTGTAAGCATATCTGGATTAATCCCATCCAATGGATCCCCTGCTTGCCGTGGCTTTTGACATTCTGTTGTTGCCAGCCTGCCCCACTCTGCTTCCCACAATAAAAGCTGCGATGGGGTCAATAACAACATGCTCAGATTTCGACAATCATGTGGAA
>NW_008588261.1:0-202 GCF_000691845.1 Merops nubicus
AGCACCCTGCTCTAGTTGGGGATGTCAAACCAGCTGGCAAACCAGCCCATGGCTCTCCAACAGAGCTCCAGAAGCCAGGAGAGGTGTGCCCAGGGGCAGCACCCAGCGGGACTCTGTGTGCCCAGAGCACTCACCCCCGGCTGGCCGCACACGAGGGGCTGCCACAGACGTGCCCAGCCGCAGGCCTGCCCAGCCCCGAGTC
>NW_008588261.1:409-674 GCF_000691845.1 Merops nubicus
TCTGCCGGGGCAGAAGCTTGAAGGGAACAAGACAAGTATTCCCAGGGGAGCTGGGATCAGAGGAGCTGCTGGTCCCAGACCCGGCAGCACAGCCAGGATGCGTGTGGGGAGCTGGTGGCTGCCAGGAGCAGGGTGATGCCTCCAAGGTGTCCCCACGGATCCACCACTCCAATACCCTCTCATTTCACCCAGCCAGGAAACCACACCAAACACGCCCCTGCACCTGCAGGGGTGCATTTTCCATCCCCTCCTCCCGAGGTCCTCC
>NW_008588261.1:711-983 GCF_000691845.1 Merops nubicus
GTTTGCCACCCCCTCCTCGCGAGGCCCTCCGTGCAAATCCTGAGGGAGCCAACCCAGCGAGCTGCCAGCAGCCCCCGGAGGCTGCTCAGCACGTGGGGCTGTGAGCACCAGGACCCGCCCGAGCCCAGTGATGAGTCACTCAGCCCGGGCTGCGGGCACAGAGCGATGCCAGTGCTCCTGCCAGGCAGAACCCAGCCCTGGGAGCCCTGCAGCAGCCGGGCCTGGCACCCCCTGAACGCCCAGAGCAGGGGCAGGATGAGCTGGGGGAGCTC
>NW_008588262.1:0-260 GCF_000691845.1 Merops nubicus
GAGGACAGCTGGATTCAAATGAAAAGCACAAAACTATCTCCTCTTCCACCGCTCTCTCCCTTTTGGACTAGTCTCCCTCTCTTGTTTTATCATTGTTACTCTTGTTTTTTAATATATGCATTTGGGAGAAAACCCTGAATAAAACATGGTACTTCATTTTCTTCCAGTTAACTGTCAGATCTGACTCAGCTAGGCCATCCTTTTGCTTCTCCACATTCCCAGAGGTAATATCTCAAGTGAGACTAAACAACCTCTTACAG
>NW_008588263.1:0-581 GCF_000691845.1 Merops nubicus
TAAGGGGGGTGGGGTGGGTTAGAAGAGAGTCTGTGGTTTCCATGGAGATGAAGCTGAAAGTGCAGGAAATTTAAAGGCTTTGGGTCCTTGCAAAGCAGACAAACTGGTGCCAACGTGCGTGGCTGCTGTTGCTGCTGAGGAGGCTGCTTGGGTGGGTTAGAAGAGAGTCTGTGGTTTCCATGGAGATGAAGCTGAAAGTGCAGGAAATTTAAAGGCTTTGGGTCCTTGCAAAGCAGACAAACTGGTGCCAACGTGCGTGGCTGCTGTTGCTGCTGAGGAGGCTGCTTGTCAGACACCTCCCTTCCCTGGGCAGAGTAAAAAGAAGCAGCAGCAGCAGCAGAACTTTGGAGCGGCTCCACCAGGAGAAATTTTATAGAGAAGCCTGCAAGAGAGTGTTTGCAGGGGGCTTGTTCTCCGGGCTTATTAGGGGGCTGTCTTTGCTGGTGGCGCGGGGAGTGGAGGTGATCCCCCTTAAAGACAAGCTATTTTGGATATCCCCGTACAAGTTTTCTGATGCATTTGCTTGCACCTTCTTCCCCTGCTGTTTGGTGAACCCAGCCCCCCTCTTCCCCCCCCCCACC
>NW_008588263.1:719-2038 GCF_000691845.1 Merops nubicus
CAAGGATGGATCATTCCCAGTGCCTTGTGACTATATACGCCTTGGTGGTTCTGCTGGGTCTCCGGCTGGAGCAGGGCGCCTGCCAGCACTATCTGCACATCCGACCGGCTCCCAGCGACAACTTGCCCTTGGTGGATCTAATCGAGCACCCGGATCCTATATTTGACCCCAAGGAGAAGGATCTTAACGAGACCTTGCTAAGGAACCTCATGGGCGGACACTTCGACCCTAACTTTATGGCTATTTCCTTGCCCGAGGACCGGCTTGGAGTGGACGATCTAGCTGAGCTGGACTTGCTGCTCAGGCAGAGACCCTCGGGAGCGATGCCCAGCGAAATCAAAGGGCTGGAGTTCTACGACGGGCTGCAGCCGGGCAAGAAGCACAGGCTGAGCAAGAAGCTGCGCAGGAAGCTGCAGATGTGGCTCTGGTCCCAGACCTTCTGCCCGGTCCTATACACGTGGAACGATCTCGGCAGCCGCTTTTGGCCCCGGTATGTCAAAGTGGGCAGCTGCTACAGTAAAAGGTCTTGTTCGGTCCCCGAAGGCATGGTTTGCAAACCTGCCAAGTCCGTGCATTTAACGATCCTGAGGTGGAGGTGCCAGCGTCGGGGAGGGCAGAGGTGCACATGGATACCCATCCAGTACCCCATCATCGCGGAGTGCAAGTGCTCCTGCTAGGGCTTGCACCGCTCTGCTGCTCTCGCCCCTTCTCCAGCGGACTCACGTGGACCTTTGCTGCAACAAAAATAAAAGACATTTGCTTTCTGGTTAACGTTGTAATGCACTGTAACGTGTAGGAGAATGTATATTGTGTGTATATATGGCACCGGTTTAATATACTATTAAAAGGTCAGTATTATACGTGAAATAATCAGCGTCTACTGTATTTTTAAGACTATTACCCTGATCGTTGCTAATGTATCTTTTTTTTTTTTTTTTTTTTTGCTCAGTGCTCTTATTTCTTTGTGATAGACATAAGTAATGGTTCATTCAGTGCAAAATCAGAACTCCTTATATTTTCCTTGTTTTTTTTTTTAATAAAAGGATTAAAAAATACAAACCAAACTTTTTGATAAGAAAACGTTTAAAAGCTATTTTCCATTATTCGGAAAGCGTGTGTGTGAGGTTTTTTTTTTTCTTTCTTTTTCCTTACGGACTTTAGATTTAAAATAAAAATTAATAAACGCCTAGAGCACAACGTTATTGTAAATAGAGAGAACAGTTTGAATGACTTAATCCTATGTAAATGAAGAGTATCTGCTATTTATTCTTTATATCCTTGTAGTAAAAGTGCAGTGCAGAATTAAAGTCAACCACTAA
>NW_008588264.1:0-230 GCF_000691845.1 Merops nubicus
CGCCGCCCCCCGCCCGAGCGCCGGCAACACTTCGGGCTCATTCCGCGCAACCGCACGGCCACAGCGAAGGAGAAACCCCGCTGGCAGCTAAGGCCTCCCCGGCCAAAAAGGCGAGAGGGGGGATAATTATTCTTCCCCTGCAATTCCGGATACACTCGCTATAAAACTTCGGGCGAAGATAAAGCCCCGAGGCGTGCAGGAGAGCAAGACAGAACCGCGCTTGGCTCGTA
>NW_008588264.1:335-595 GCF_000691845.1 Merops nubicus
TTGATTTGGGACGCTGTCCTAAATTCCCCGTGCCCTTTAGGTGTGCTGGGCTGCGCCGGTGCAAGCGGGAGCTGGCGGCCTGCCACCCCCCTGTGCGCGGCCTCTCCAGGCACTGAGCGAGGCACGGCCGGCAACATCCCGGGACGCTGCTCGGTGTACGCAAACGCCGCTGCCCCTCACCTTGGCTTGCAGCGGAAGGGGCTCCGCACCCCCCACCTGCCCCGGCTGGCGTTCGCACACCTCTGCACGCTCGGGGGCGG
>NW_008588264.1:767-1402 GCF_000691845.1 Merops nubicus
TTCGAAGTCAGACTTTGTGTTGTGTGTCCAGGAAGACGACAGAGTTATCAGGACTCTTTCGGACATTTCTAGTTACTTGAAAGCATCTCGAAAATGCAATTATTCCTGTAGGTGGCACTGGTACTAGGTGTCGCAGGAGCGAAGGCAGAAATGGAGAAAATTGCCTAAGAATTCCCAATTGGTTCCTATAATTTAGTGCAGAACAATAGAGTTGCTTGTTTGTTTGTTTGTTTGTTTGTTTTCATTTATTCCAAATTCGTGTAACATGTGACAAATAAAAACCTGATTGTTTTATTAGAACAAAATATACTTTTAAAATCTGTCCCTCTGTAGCTTTATGGCCTAGTCCATGAGAATTGTCTATTTCACTACACATCATTAAACAAATACTGATGCAAAGAGAAATTAACTCAGGACGGCTCATTCAAGTCAAATGTTTGCACCAGGGAAGCACTAATGAGGCACTGTCTGGTTTCCAGGGGGGCTGCTAAGAACAAGTGGCGGCAAAGTTGTTAAATCTGCCCAAGCAACCAACACATCATTAAGGACACCCCCACCACCACCGCCCCGATCTGAATATTCAGGCGAGAGTGGAAGGAGTCGGAGGGTGGCACCGCTGCCGTGGGCCGGTGCCA
>NW_008588264.1:1468-4029 GCF_000691845.1 Merops nubicus
GCTCCACGACCCCTGCTCGGGGGCTCGGCAGCGGGGGGAAGCTCGGGCGGTGGGGGTGTCGTTTACCCCGGCTCTTCACCCGCCTTCATACTACTGTACCTTTATTTCACCTGTTCTTCTGTCTTCGATGTATTCCAGTAAAGTATAGGCGCCTGCTCACTGGATTGGATCTGCCACGGGCCTGAGACTGCGGGGTCAACCCAGACAACGTAGCGGGGCCTGTCTGTCCCTTTCTGTCTCCTGAGAAGCAGCCAAATGCCCGGAGACAATCGCCACGGCTCTCCTGAGCTTTTACAGACCTTACCAGCTCCTTCTCCCGGCCGGGGCCGGCTCCCCGCGGCACCCCGCGGGTCTTGGAACCCAGACCGGGCCGGGCGCTGGGGACCGGCCAGCGCCGAGCCGCATGAAGGCACTGCCCCAGCAGGAGAGAGACGCCTGCACCCACGGCAAGCCTCCGAGACAACCCGGCGCGGCACGGGAGTTTGCTAACCGCTGAAACGGAGTTCCCCTGCTCCTGCATGCCTGGAAGGAGATTTGCAGAATGTCGAGTCTGTACCCCAAAAGCATGACACTCAAAAGACTTGTGCCTTGATTCCTTGCCATGTTCAGTATCTCTTCAGATTTTGGGGTCTGCCATTACCAAGATGACTTCAAGACCTGACTGTATTTTGTCCGGCTTTGCTTCATAACTATGCAGGAAGTGTTCAAACATGGTTTGCTTGTTTCCGTTGAAACTTTGTTGGACAAAACTTCATCCTATTATATTTCTATTCTTCGTCTTTTCCCTGACGTCAAATCAATTTGTTGAAATTGAACACCCACACATGCCAGTGCCCCCCCCTGCCCTTCATCCCCCAGGTTGAAGATGGGATAAAAAAAAAAATATTGTGGGAGTTTTGGAGGTGCTGTGAGCATTTCCATGCGCATTTGAATACTGTATTGATACAATTAATGTAAAAATATCCCCTGGTGGATTCACGTGATCTTTTGTACTCAGGCAGTTTATGTGAACACAAACGTGTAAGCATGGGGATTTTTTAGCGAGCTGAAAGAAAACAGCAGGCAGCAATACGAGATGAGATATCTACCAACGAGAGACCGACAAAGTGTCCCAGGATAATTCTCACAAAAACTTTTTCCCCTGAAGAGAGGAGGACAAACAGAAAAGCAGGCCTGCTCCTGCAGAGGCTCGGGGGTTCGGGGCAGGCGGCGGTCCCTGTCTGTAGCCGCAGCTGGCTAAAAAGGGACATCCCCATGAAAATCCTCCCTCTCCTTCGCAGCCGCTTCCAAGGAAAAGTCTGTCGGGGACTTGTGTGGAGTGAGCTCGTCCCAGGCTAGGCGGGAGAGTCAGCACACCTGAGACCTGGGGGTCAGGCTGTGTATTTTCGAGCCCAGAGACGCGGAGGTGGAGTGGGAGCGGCGGGAGCGGCGTGGCGTCCCTCCCTCCCTCCTTCCCTCGCCAGGGAGCGAGGGGTCAGCCGGGACCGGCCCCACTCCCCCTCCGCGCCCTGCTGAGGCACGGTACCGTCGCTAACTTGCTCGACTCAGTTGCTCTGTCGCCTAAGGAAACGCACACGGCAGACAGTGATACGCGAAGGCCCCTTCGTCCTGCGTTTGCTCCCTTACACGCCTCACCGAAAACGGGAGCGATCCTGGGAAATCCCGTGGGGTTTTATACCCCCTCCTGTAGGAATAACTGTGCAAAACGAGAGCCCCATTTCAAAGCTCTCTGCATTACACAGCAGCTTCCCTCCGGGATCGGTCACCTCTAGCCACAGCTCAAGGTTGTAGCTAGATTGTTTTTCTGCCCTTCCACCTGCTTCTGCCCGCTTTTCCCTGCCTTTCTTTCTGAGGTGCCCAAAAGCTTCTCCGACTATTCCTACCTCGTTGTTCCCCCCACCTCTGCTTCGGCTCCAATGTGCTCTTTGCCCACCAAACTGTCCACATCGAATTCCGGGGTAAGGGGTAGGGGGGCGATTGCGCAGCTCTGCGCCGCAGGACAGGAGCTAGGGGAGAAGACAGGGCAGCTGCGACAGCCGCACCATGTCTTTGTTTCTCGAATCTCCGTCACCCCAGACCCACACCTTCCTTACACCACCTCGAGAAACCCCGGCACTCGATTACACATACAGGGGCGCTTTGCCCTTCGGGAAGAGTTGGGGTCTGCTTCTATTTACAAAATATAATGCCGTAGGCGCATCCTTCTGCCTTAACAGCTCCTCAGTAGCCTCTTCTCCTCGGGGAAGGAGAGCACACCCACACATGCCAATTTAGCTTCCTGAGGAAAAAAAAAAAAATTAAAAACAATTAAAAATCTGCGTCTTCAAAGAGTGGCTGGGGTTGTGTGCCACTTTTTATTTGCCTGATTTCTTTCGACAGAGGGAGAGCGGAGGAAGCTGGGCATCAGCGAGACACCACATCCCGCGGAGCCCCTGCAGAAAGGCCCTGATGGAGGACAGGCTCTCTCTGAAGGCGGCTCCGGGAGGCAGGAACCGGGCACGCCGAAGCGAGCGCGGCGGCGCTGGGGCCTGGGCGGCCTCCCAGACCGGAGCCCTGCCGGG
>NW_008588265.1:0-359 GCF_000691845.1 Merops nubicus
ATTATCCTCACAGTTATTCCCATGGGGATGGGGGCGCTGCCAGGACCCGCACTCCCACGTCAGGGCAGGTTCAATACGATGCCTGCCTCTGTCACCACCAATTAATCGCCACAGCCAATTAATGGGGACCCTGGAGGTATCGCCCGTCCCCGTGGCAACGCCAGGGCCCTGTCGATGCTGACGGGGGTTGCCATAGCAACCCTGGACCGGATGATGGGGACCCCGGCTAATGAGATCAAAGCAGGGGCAGGGAGGGGGCAAGAGCCTGTCACAGCCCTGCGGTCATCACGTTGCCCTGGGCAGGCAGGGCCACCTGGTTGTGTCCCCTCCAGGTCCCCTCTGGGCACCCTTGGGTGCCC
>NW_008588265.1:380-945 GCF_000691845.1 Merops nubicus
CCCACTACAGTGGGCCTCGTTTTTCCTGCCGCTCCTTTGTATTTCAGGTGCAAAGAAAGAGGGAAGTCACCCAGCAACCCAGTAGGACCCAGGGTCCCCCTGCTCCACTCCACCTTGGGGAGAAGGTGACGGGGTGGGGTGAGGTGGGGTCTCCCACTCTCCAGGGTGCCATGAGCCCCCTGTGTGCCCCTTTGCAGGGCAGCACCGGCTATTTCAGGTGCAAAGAAAGAGGGAAGTCACCCAGCAACCCAGTAGGACCCAGGGTCCCCCTGCTCCACTCCACCTTGGGGAGAAGGTGACGGGGTGGGGTGAGGTGGGGTCTCCCACTCTCCAGGGTGCCATGAGCCCCCTGTGTGCCCCTTTGCAGGGCAGCACCGGCTAATAGCAGGCCAGCCCCGGCTGAGGGGGGTGCAGGGGCACCAGCTGCAGGGGCAGAGACACCCGCTGAGACATCCCTGGGGACACAGGGCGGCGAGGGGACATTCTTACCCCTTCCACCCTCCCGAAACCAGGGACGGAGTCCACCCCCTCACCCCGTACCTCCTCCAGCACCCGGCGCATCGAG
>NW_008588266.1:0-242 GCF_000691845.1 Merops nubicus
ATTATATATATTAAGGAAAAACCCACACTGAAAATTTAAAATTTAAGACGATGTGCGTCTGATAGAAGCTAAGCGGAATTTTAAAGAGCGAGACAATGTGTAGACGTTTACTGGTGTCTCCAACCATGGCAGCTGCAGTGTAGGTGGCAACATTTCATTCTTTAGAAGCACGTGCTGGGGCCATACTCTACCTGTTCAAGCCTAATGATCTATAAGCTAGACGACAGGTCTTTGTCGGCCTC
>NW_008588266.1:381-791 GCF_000691845.1 Merops nubicus
CGAGTCTTTTGTTGGTGACCGTCAGATGTCTGACTTCCGACAGCGCTTCCCGTGTGGTCGTGGTGCCCCCGGCTCCCCAGCTTCACCCAGGTCTCCTGCAGCTCTCCTCGCTCACGGAGACGGCTGCCAGGAGGGAAAGGCCGGGGGCGTCACTTGGGGTTTTCCTGCTGGTTTAGAAACCAGTGCCTGTACCAAACTGTGATGTCCTGTCCTCAGTCCTCCCTACTTTTGGGCTGTAGAGTAACACTTGGCTTTCAGCTCCTTTCCTGGTAAGCGTAGTACCGGTCTATCATGCGTATATAGTGTAACATGACGTCATGTGCAGACTATGAAATAGCAAAACACAGAAGGCAGGGGGAAATTTTTGCATTTATATTTTTATATTGTAGGAGATAAATATATATATATAT
>NW_008588267.1:0-1261 GCF_000691845.1 Merops nubicus
CCCATGGACTTGAACACTTTAAGGTTCCTCAGATGATCACAAACCTGATCTTCATTTATGGTGGGCAGTTCTCCCTTCCTGTCATTCTCCTCCATGACTCCAGGAGTGTGGCTGGGGGGGTTTGCGGTGAAGCAGCCTTCTCCAGATCACTTGAGACCATTTCACCTGTTTCCCTCAATCGACTGTATTGAACATAGAAAGGTCACTACATGGATGATCGCCAGGGGTACAAATAAGTCAATTAGTTCACAAGCAATCGACATCACCCCCAACAAACGCAACAACGATACTGTACGACTGACAATAGGTCAAGCAAGTAAAGAACCTAAGCCTCCCCTAGATGGAATGGGAGACAACCAAGTAAACAAGTTAATCATCTAGGACAAAGGCAGCCACGTAGTTCTCTCTCCCCTAGCCCATGTTTGCAACGGTCTAACCTGACCGGGACCCAGTCCCACAGAGAGTCAGGAGGTCCTTCCCCAACCAGGAAACTCAGTGAAGTTCATCCACTTCACAGATAGACACTCCACCCTTCCTGCAAGTGGTCCCAGCTTTTATCCCCGAGTGGGACACCCGACCTTCGTTTCCCTAATGCGGGACCCCTAGGGCTCAGTTACCTTCTGTCTCTCCCTGCAAGGCTGCCTGCACTCTGGAGGGAAGTTAAAAGGCAAACCCACCACCTCTTTATAAAAAACTGTGAGACCCCTTCTCGAGAACTGCATCCAGTTCTGGTGTCCCCACCATAAAAGGGACCTAGATCTGTCGGAAGGAGTCCAGGGGAGGGCCGCAAAAATGATCCAGGGGCTGGAACATCTCTGCTATGGGGATAGGCTGAGGGCACTGGGGTTGCTCAGCCTGCAGAAGGGAAGAACCCGGGGGGGACCTTAAAGCTGCCTTCCAATACCTGAAGGGAACTGAGAGGAAGGCTGGAGAGGGTCTTTTCACCAGAGTGTGCAGCAACAGGACAAGGGGAAATGGTTTTAAATGGAGGGAGAGTAGGTTTAGACCAGATCTTAGGAAGAAGTTCCTCAGTCCGAGGGTGGCGAGACTCTGGAATACACTGCCCAGAGAGGCTGTGGGTGCTCCTACCTGGGGGGGGTCAAACCAGGCTGGATGAGGCCTTGAGCAACCTCGTCCCTATTTGAGAGTTGCTCCTGCCCATGGCAGGGGAGTTGGGTTAAATGACCTCCAGGATCCCTTCCCATCTCAGCCCTTCTAGGATTCTATGATATGCTGCTTTCTTCTTCTTTTTTTTTTTTTT
>NW_008588267.1:1515-1891 GCF_000691845.1 Merops nubicus
GTAAGGCAGGGAGAAGCGCCCACCCGCCCCCAAACCAGCCTAAGCTCAGGTGGGGAAGCCAAAGCCCTTGACCAGGCCATTGAAAACGTTGACTTGTTTGCACTGAAGCTGCACTTAGAGGCCTGTTGCCCTCAGTGAGAAGCGTGATCGGAGTTCCTCAGGCTATTTACCAAGAGTACGTGTTCGCCTCAGAGGAAAGCAACATGACTGTGCTGAATTAACTTTAAAGAAAGGCATCCGAAGCTGCAAAAAATTCTCCTGGACTTCATGAGGCCATTTCCACGGCCCCTGCCCGGATCCCGGGTGCAGGCAGGCCAGGGGTTCTGTTGTCATGGCACCACTGTGATCCTCGGGCACAACAGAACCCTCCGTTCTG
>NW_008588267.1:1927-2177 GCF_000691845.1 Merops nubicus
GGGGCTGCCCTGGGAGGAGGGAATGCCAACCCTCGGGGCTCTGCGACTCTGCTGCAAGCTCCCCCGCATCCTGCTTCTCCTCAGACTCGGCAAAAGAGCACTTGGAGGAGACATCCCAGCACTACTGGTACTCGACTCCAAGTGCTCAGTGGTGACGCATCCCATGTCACAGAGGGAGGAGAACACCTCCATGGCAATGGGTGAGAGCACGGATCCCCCTGCAGCCCGGCCAAGGGGCTGTCAGGGCGGT
>NW_008588267.1:2657-2942 GCF_000691845.1 Merops nubicus
TCTGTGTCAGCCCCCCCCAAGGGGCTCTGCACGGGATCTCTGTCTCGCCACAGGCCCCAGGCAGAAGCACTAAGATGGAGAGCTTGGCCGGACACTCCTGCACTCCTGCACTGCCAGCCCGATGTCCTCACAGACAGGCACCCGCTTGGTCTCCTGGACCCTGGGAACTGCTGCCGTGCAGCTCCTGTGCTGCCCAGGGCAGCCTCCAGCGCCGTCTCGGAGCCCACCGGCCCCGCCACCCGCAGCCGGGCACCTCTGGGACCATCATGCCGCCTGCTAAAGCTT
>NW_008588267.1:3421-16036 GCF_000691845.1 Merops nubicus
GCCCACCGGCCCCGCCACCCGCAGCCGGGCAACTCTGGGACCATCCTGCAGCTTGATAAAGATTGGATAAATGCTCCCGTTTTCGTGCCTTCCTCTCTGGGAATTCAGCTGTTCCCGGGAGCACAGAGTGTACAGACCTGTTACCTGCCATTGTACTATAAAGGAATAAATATAGAGATTATGTTTTGCCAATTACGAGGCCTAGCATAAAGGACACAGCCAGCAGGAAGACAAACCAGTAAATCATAGAATCATTTAGGTTGGAAGGGACCTCCAAGATCATCAAGTCCAACCATTGAGCCATTAGGGCTCTAAAGTCCTCTGCTAAAACAGATCAGAATCTGTCAGGGCTGGAAGGGACCACAAGGATCACCCAGTTCCAACCCCTCTGCCATGAGCAGGGACACCTCCCACTAGAGCAGGCTGCCCAGAGCCTCATCCAGCCTGGCCTTAAAGACCACCAGGGCCTCACCAACCTCCCTGGGCAACCCATTCCAGGGTCTCACCACTCTCATGGTGAAGATCTTCTTCCTCACGTCCAGTCTGAATCTAGGCACTTCCAGCTTTGCCCTATTCCCCCTAGTCCTGTCACTACCTGATATCCTAAAAAGTCCCTCCCCAACTTCCTTGTAGTCCCCCTTCTTATAAAAACACACGCTGAGGCTAGAGGTTAAATCAGAAAGCAATTCAGCTCCCCACTATTTGCAGAGCCCCCTTGTATGAGCAAAGCACCGGTGAAATCTGCCTGCAGGAGTTAAGTGTCCCTTCTCCAGGTATTAGCATGGTCCCATGAGAGCTAAGGGCAAACACTGCCTGTGCCCTGGGCTTCCTGGTGGTGCAGGAGGAGCTCAGACCTCACTGTCCTCCCTGCTATTCTCCCAGCCTGGGGCTTTGGGCAAGAGTTAATTTAACCCCTTGTTGTGCTCCACCTCATGGACCTTGTGTTTTTTCTTCCTGCTAAACACAGGTTTTGCTCTTGTTCAAATTATTTTTCCCAATGGACTTAAACTTTTGCTCAGTCCCCTGCTGAGTTCCTGAAAGATAATGAACTAACTGATTTCTGGGTAATTTATGCATAAATTTATATACTGAGCTGTAGTTAAACTCCTTTGCCTTGTGTAGTATAATAGCAATATCTAATGAAAACATATGAAGTATGTGTTTCATAATTATCTTAGACAGCTCATTTTGATTCGCTTCCTATTTAAATCCCCAAATTCCTATCTTCTTGCATTGTAAACACTTTCCTTCCTATCTCATCAATCTGAGTTATGTAAATGATGTGGGGGTGGGGGGTACAATTAAATTTTTCCCTCAGTGTTATCAAAGGCCTTATTCTCCCAGAAACATCTGACTTGAGTGCACAAAAAATATACTTTTTTTTTTTTTAACTGAAAACCCAAGTTAATATGAAATCACAAATAATGATCAACACCAGTAGAGTGGTATTACTGGAGCCAGTACATATAGCTTTCTAGATTAATTATCTACAAGACTCAGACATTAGAAAACTGCCTTTGTGATACTGTACCAGAGACATTTAATATGATATACATGCAGCACTATGGCCTCAAGTCTAATGTCATTTAAGGCAAATAAATCAGGGGTATCCACTTTGAAGCCAGTGGAGCTACAGCAATGCAATTTGGTTTTAGAGAATCCAGCACTGTTTTCTGAGGTCTGAGAGTCTTTTCATAGCAGAGAATAAAAAGAAAGTTAAAAGCTAAAGTACAACTAAGTATCAACTGTTTAGTAAGATTACTCTTCACCAGCCCAACATGATATTTTAACTTCCACCTGCAGGGGTGCAGGTATGTTTTTGCTGCATCTGGCATTAATGAACTTCTGGTTCTATGTGGTGGCATTAAAGCATCTAGGAAAAGTGCAAAGGAAAAGATACCAGTGCTGATGCCAAGACAGTATATAAAGTAATTGTGAGTAGCTGATGATCTGACATCCACATAGTGTTTCTGCTTTGAAAGATTGTTCTTTCCTGAAATTAAGACACTTACAGTATGTGTCAGTTTGCTTTATTATTTTTCCCAAAGACAAGTTGCACATACACCATCAATGAAATGTATTTACCTCTCTGACAAAACCACAAGAAAATTTTACAAGGCAATATGATAGAAAAGCAGAAGATGAAGAGAGCCTAACCAAGAGCACTGCGATAAGCACTAAGCAGCTGACATGTTTTAGCAGTTCTGTTTCATATACAGCGAACAAAGAGTGTTGGAGCAGCTTCTCAGCGAGTATAAAGTGAGACCCATTTACACCATTTACCCCTCCCCCCCCCTAGTCTGAGGCAAATTATCTTATATTCAGAAAAAAAATGATGAACCAGAGAGCAGAAAAATCATTTCTGTGTGAGAACAAGAGAGAGAAAAAGATAACAGAAATTTGAGGTATATGAAGTTTTAATTCTCAAGTGCAGGATGTTAAAATCCAGAGCCACCTCCTCCTCATATCTCCCTGATTTCTTTAATTGTGCCCTTTCCCCCCACCTCCCCCACCCCCCTTGCTTTTTTTTCTGAACACTATATTAGCAACTGGCTATTTCCTTGTCTGGATCCACTCCTCTTCCGTCTCCTGCGGTCAGTGTTTGCTCCTGCCAGGTCATGACATCACTATGTCTCATGTCACAAAACTGATCAACAGCTGCCCTGCTGCTAGTTAAAAAAAAAAAAAAAAGAAAAAAACCCCTCTGTATTCAGTTCTTAGCAGTAACATGTTTACAGTAAACCATGCAGTTTTGCAATGCTAGGAGCAGGCAATTTGTGAAGGAAAAATTAACAACAGAGCATGGCAAAGCGCCTGTAAGGAGATTTTTATCAACAAAGTATCATCTAATTCTAAATTGGATGATTTCCTCTAAAAACAGTGTTACAATGAAAAGCCTAGGTTTTTCCTCCTAGTGAATAGTTTCTTCACAGTAAACAGTCCAATTAGATCAATTTTCAATCTCTTCTGGAAGAAGCGTGGTGATGCAAGCAGAGTCCAGTCTGTCAACTAAGGTCCAAGGATCAGCTGTGGCAGAACCTGAAAGTGAAATACATCAGTTTTGGTGCATCTACACTAACAAATCATTCATCTCTTGAATCATGAGGTAAGTAGGGATAAATCAGACTGTAACTCAATGAGTGAAAATGTGTGTAGATCTCTCTCATGTGCTCTGGAGGAAGACAAGGTCTAAGATGGAACTAGTAAACTTCAGGCAACAGCCATTGAAGCACCAGTTCCAGTCTCCACAGCAAATGTTAGCCTTGTCAGCTGAGAATGTCAAGTTATCAAGCTGCTGGGACACTGTCTTGCATGCTATTTCTATCTTAAAATTTAGGTGCTTTTATATTCAGATTGTCCATCTCATACACCCTCAGAGTTCTCTGCTTCAACCTTGCAGAGGCAACACCCTCCTTCAAGATGACTATGTTGTTGTCTTTGGAAAACAGCCAAAATATCAGTGCCTGAAGAAGTTTTTCTGCTCAGGAACATGAAAGTCATTTGAAACTCTTGCTAGCCGGCCTAGGCAAGATAGCCTAGCAACAGCCTCTCCTTTCAACTAGATGTCTTCCCAGCAGAGCATTCAGGGGGGAAAAAATGTAAAGAACAATGCTGAAGAAGGAGGAACAGTATGAAGCAGGTTTTCTGTTTTGAGTAGTGTATATGCGTTGTTGAGGTAGAGCTGCTGAGTGCTGCTTGCCGTTTCCAAGACAGAAGTGATTATACAGCAGGTGAGGGTACAGCAGGGGACAGGTTCAGAGGAAGAGATACAAGCAGACCTGTAACCACTAGGCCATAATTCCTTATATCCTGGAAGCAAATGTAGTATTCCTGAGCAGCACTCCTTAGTTGTTTAGGAGATGAGTTTGAAACCTTCTATTAGAGAAGGACCCATCTGTTAAGACTTGTTGTGCCCAGCAGCCCAAGAGAGGGGAGGCTGCTGTGGCTCCGTAGCCCCCAGACCAGCTAAGCACATGTTCCAGATAGGCTCCCACTCCCCCATCCATATCCAGACACACACATCTGTGGCTGGCCACACGGATCAATACAGAAAACACACTACTTGCAAACATAAACAGAACCATGGCCTCATCCTGTTCCCTTCACTGATCAGGATGATAGCCCATTAATGGAAAATGTCTATATCTATAGACACACCATATGGATCCCTCTCCTAGTTAGCTCTAGACTATCTGCCACAAAACTGTCCCTGGCTCCCCCATCTCCCCAGCTGTTGTCACCCAGACATGTGTGTTACCAAGGCTTGCATCCCCCTTCAGGTGCAGAGCTGGCAGACCCTCCTGTCTCTGCCTGGCTTCCCAACCCCTTATCCAACTTGCTGGCAAGTCCAGCTTAGTGTTTGCTACTAGTCACACACTGGCATATGCTCCCAGATAGCATGCATGGGCTTCAGCCTCTCTGATTGCTGGCACCCCACGCACCTGGGCCCCTGTGACCCATGATATAACTCCAGTTCCTGGCCAGATACACACTCATGCATGCAAAATGTCCCTCACTCAGGAAAATAGCCCAAAATAGTGTTTAATGAGAAAACAAAGGCAGGGGCTCATGTCTCTGACCAGGATATTGGGGCTCTCCCATCTGCCCTTGTGTCTCTGGGATCCTTTGTGTCACAAGCCTTTTATCCCACAACTCAACACCATCCTCTTACAGGAGTGGATCCACAGAAAGGGTAACAACTTGTTCTTCTGAATGAAGGCTGGCTCAAGACTGAGAAGATCTGTGATACTCTTATAAAGATCTCAGTCTTACTGTTTCTCCACCCAAAGGTGACTGAGACCTTAAAGTCTGTACTAGTGTGGGTTTTTTGTTTGTTTGTTTGTTTGTTTGTTTGTGTGGTGAAAACAGGCAGCTGGATACCCTTTTAGTGCTTCCTTTAGAAGAAAAACTTTATTGTGAACTCATTCATTATGACCTGCCAGAGAACCAAGACAGGAGTTAATAGTATCTCATCTACAGAAAGAAGGTCCTGTGAGACATTACCCTGTCTTAGATGCATAGGACACAAAGCAGCAGCAAGCAGGGCTTTACTCGTTATGATGCTGAGGCACACCACCAGTTTTACTGGGTGTGCTAACAGGACCATTCTCACCATATGCTAGATGATCTTGGGTTCTAGTCCTGTCATTCAACACATTGCCCCAGGCCCTTTCTGATACATCTCATCTGATCCTGGCACTGAATACAGAGCTGACATTTTACTGCAAGGCTTCCTGATAGCACTCATCTCTGTAGCACCTAACTTGTTCAAAATCTTTAATGACCTTACCTGTATAACGACTTGGTGAAGGAGACAGATATAATTATCTCATTTGGCTAGTGAAGAACTTAAGGAGATTAAGATTAAAATAGTTTTTTAAATGCCCATTAATTTCAGGTGCCCACTTTAGGATGTCTAGGAACTAATTTCACAGAGTACTTAGCATAATGTAGCTGCATACACTCAAGAACTTCACTGCAGTTATGAGTGCTTAGCCAGTTTTTATACAGAAATCCTAATCTAAGTTAAGCACTTTCAGATGGAGGAACATGTAATTTTTGGCCACCTGTGAAAGAACTTGTCTGAGTGACTGCCCAACACCACACCAGAATCTGGTGGTGGGATGCGGGAGAGAATCCAGTTTTCCATGGTTTCTGTGAGCTGCCTTCCCATGAAACTATCACCCTTCTCTTCTCACAACACCCTGCCTCAAGTGCTGTGTTCTAAGAGCAGCCACTGAGAAAGTCAAGACCCTGCAGGCAATAAGCCTTCTCTTTTACAGACATAGTCCTTTATTTCTGCTTTCTCCCTCCTATGAACTGAATGAGCCAAGGGTCCTTTGGAAAGGAGGTGGTGATTGTGTGACTACAGACTATGTTGCTTCACAGAGGCTCTGGTTAAGATATCACAGGTAGCCACCCATTCTCTTAATCCCTCACTCCTAATATCTGATCTCCTAATCTCCTTCCTCCTGATTATTGAACCTTTGACTTCACCACCAGAAAGACCCCTAAACGCAGTGTTTCCCCCTGATATAACACCATAGTGTATGTAGCACCAAAACAAGCACTAGGAATCTCTTTTCATTTCAGAAATACATCCTTTAAGAGAGTGATTTATAGAGGACGTACTTTTGCAATACCATTGATATTTATCTTGAATTCTTAGTGAATTTTGAGCTTGATAAAAATTTTCTGTGGGCATTGGCAGGATTGTAAAAAAGCTCATCTCAGCAATTTCTGCTGCATCACAATATTCAATGGTACATCAAAAAATTCGTCTCATCAGTTGAATATGTGCATTTAAATATCTGTTTTGGTTTCATGGCATTCCATCTGGTCACAAGCATCTCATCTTTTTTCAAGGTTGTTTTCTGATGTCAAATTAACTAAATATTTTTTCAAATTTACATACTTTTCAGATAGTAGAAATGGCAATACTTACACCTGGTCTTTTTGAAACCAGTTCATCCATATAGAGATGATACTTGTCAAGCATCATCAAGTGTCAAAGACTAGTTAGTAACTTAATATCAGGCACATCCATTTCTAATTTCACTCATAAAATAGCTAAAGAGATCCAGTAATCTCGCCCTATACATATAGATAAGAACATGAGCAGCTCAACTCAGACAGTAGCCACGATTTTGTATTCTCTTTTCTTGTTTGATGCATAGCTGAATGTCTCTCACTTTCACTGTGAATCACAGTGAAACATTGTTTTGAATATTCACAATAGAGTTGCGTTAGATAACGTGCGTGTTGTGAATAGAACAAATACTTAACTCTGACATTGACTTGGAAAAATGAAGGCCATCCTGACTGTGGAGCTGGAATTCCATACTTTTGACATAAATAGATGAACAAGAATGCATTTGGGAGTAAACAAACAAACAAAAAAAGGTAAAGTTATCTAACACTTAGCACAAAAAAATACCAAAGAAATGGGGACCTTCTTTAAAGAACTGCATCACCCCCAGGACATCCTCAGCACAGAGATGTGTTCAGGTGGCTTGAATTAACTGTGAGTTAATATAACTTGGAGAGTTTTAATTGAACACAATGTACACATAGGCCTTTTCTGAAAAATTAATAATCTATAGTTAGCATAATTAAACATGGGATAACTGCCTCCCACAAAAATAACACAGTCTCCAGCATTTGTCATGTTTCCCAATATGGAAAATGCCACTGCAAACATAAACATGACAGCTTGGTAAATAGCCAAAGCAGCTCTCCACAAGTTATGCCTATGTCAAGTAATAATTTTGACCTGATTTGCACAGCATTACTGAGAAAAATAAATATTTTATTTTGAAAGTTTGCTGGAATAACAATGAAGTGATCCAAAACAGATCCACAAGTGACAGTCTGTTAATTTAGAAGCATATTCTGTGATAGGAAGCATCTTTTCCAATTAGCCAGCCATAACTGCACAGTATTTTAGAAGACTGAGAAAATACACTAGCCTGGCTTTGTCCATCTGATAATTCTCTGAAATAAATAGCTAGCAATTATCTCATACAGCTTTACAGACATTCTCTTTGGCCATGGGCGAGGGCTCAGCAGCAGGCTGTACGTCCCTGCGGCATACAGGCTATACGACCTGCTACAGGCTGCGGCGTTCCGCTAGCTTACGGCAGAGTCAAAGACTTTCCTCCCTCCTGAAACAAATGTTTTTGGAATTAAAAAATGTAGTCTAGTCTAAACCCAAAATATTTCTTACTAACTCCTCAGAAGTGAAAGACTATGAGCACTACTAGCAGAGGTAAAAAAAGTGTTTGCAGCCCAGGGATATTTTTAGTTGCTCTGTGCATGTGTTTGTGTGTACCTATGTACAGCCAAACATGCCATTTCTCTTGCAAACCTACATCAGTACATTGTGTATTGCTATATCCAGGAAACATTTTAGAGAGAAACAGAAAACAAACAAACAAACAAACAAACAAAAACACCTCCCTTTTTTTTTACCAGAGATTTGATGCTTCTTAAGAAAGCAAAACAAAACACCAAACCCCATCACCACTACTACAGAATAAGTGTTAAAAAACAACTGAGAGACAAGTCAGAACAAAAAAAAGGAATTACTTGTTTCGGGATGTCTGTATGTATCATGACAATAATATCTAATTATGTTAAATGTTCTGTTTAATAATTCACTGTGTAATGAGATAGAGCAACGTCAAGTAATGGGATTTATCAAAGCCCAAGCCAGTGCAGTATAAAACATGTTAGATATTTAAAACACATTTAGAGTAATAAGATCAATTGATCTAAAGGCTCCTTATGATTTTGTGCTGTTGTGAACTGCCACCTCCTATGGGTTATCTGAAGTGAAAGCTGTTTACTTGACCTTTTAAAACTTTTTTTTGCCAGTGACTTTCAGGAGCGGATTATCTCTGTGCACTAGGCAAAATACATAAAAGCAGGAAACTATGAAAGTATGTATTCTTAAGCCTTTCTGAGACAGAAAAGAAAAAAGAGAAAATATACCTCTTTCTAAAATAGCCAGTATATAATCTCAGAAGTTCATTATAGCCTTGAGCACACTGGTTTGCATCCCAGATTAAAGGATTTTCAAAAGGAACTGTGATTGTCTTGTCACGGTTGAGCTAGATACTAGTTGGCTGAGCTGAGTATCAAATATGGGAAATTAGTTGCCATTAAAAGCTAGCTTCAGGCAGTTCATTTCTCATCAGCCAAGCTGTGTGAGCCTCCTGCTGTGGACAGTGAACATTAGCTTACTAAATACTTTTGCTAATCAGACCCAGCATTACTAACAGAGGTGCCTGAATTTCGAGGGAAGGAGTTAGCAGTTACTGAAAATCTGTCTGAGGTGAGATTAACATGCTTTTCTTTATCAGAAGGGTTAACCTGCCTTTTCTCCAGGCCTCTATTAAAAAATGATAAACCCAAATGCTTCCCTGGGTTTGTTTCTGTTTTTTGAACCATTCTTTCCCTATTATTTTCAATCCTAGCCTCTAATCCATTCTCTGTAGTCCCTGGATTGGAGATACCAAATGGTACCATTTATTCCCTTTATTTTTATAGTTGTAGGACCATGATTTTGTCCATCTTTTCTTTGAACCATCTGAAGCTATCTCCCCCTACAAATTTGTCCAGAACTTCCTTCTGTCTGTTTTAAATCAATCTCCCACTACTATTACTGAATGCCTGCACAACTTGTGGATGAAAGAGGTGCTTTAACCCCATCTGCCATCTCTGTGGTTTTATACTCATCGATTACCTTCCTCTCACACCTTCCTTTTCCTCTACAAGAGTTTCAGCTCTAGTCTTTCCTCCTAAGGCCAAAGCTCCCTCTCTGTAATTACTGCAACTGCCTTCTCTGTACCTCCTTCTCTGTTTTATAAAAACTCCTAGAAATTCCTTGAGCTCAAGTTTGGAAATTTGGGGATGTACAACAAGTTGTAGGAATCATCATATTTCCATGGTTTTTTTTTTCTCCATAGGCATGCTTCACAGCTCTCACTTGTCAACCAGGTACAGAGACAACACCCTCTAGAGTTAGCCAGGTCCTCTCTGGCTCTCCAAAGGGTGTTAAACATAACACATTGATGGCTTTGGCATCTTCACAGGACAAGGGGAAGTGGTTTTAAACTGAAGGAGAGTACATTTAGACTAGATCTTAGGAAGAAGTTCTTCAGTACAAGAGTGGTGAGACTCTGGAATAGGTTGCCCAGAAAAGCTGTGGATGCCCCCTCTCTGGAGGTGTTTCAGGCCAGGCTGGATGAGGCCTTGAGCAACCCAGTCTAGATGAGAGGCGACCCTGCCCATAGGAGGGAGACTGGATGATCTCTAGGGTCCCTTCCAGCCTAAGCCATTCTATGATTCTATGATCTTCAGGAGGTATTACCTACATTAAAAAAAAAAAAAAAAAAATTAAAAGTTAAGACTTTTCAGAGCATCTGGAAGGTGTGAGTTTTTCTCACACACAGTTTGATCCAGGTTATCCTGCTCCTTGGTTTTCCTCAGGATCTTGTCTTTTCACCAGTGACATGGTAGATTTAAAATGTGTCCCATTTGTGTGAGGCAAGAAAGGGATTCTTTCACCCTGTTCAGAACTGTGCTGTACACACTCATTCATTGGTATCAGCTGAATAAAACTTCAAGGATACTTGCAAAACCGAATATCTAATCAGCAACTGTACTTCCAGTATTCGAGCTGTTCTTTCATGGTTCGTCAGTACAAAACAAAATGTAGCTGAGTTACTCTGACTCATTACTTAACAGCTCTGCATACAGTGATGATTACACTTACTAAAAGCTTTAAATTGGTACCAGTTTGATGGAAACTGTCAAGCCTGTAGTCATTGTTTCTGACAGTATTATGTGTTTCAAGTTATTGTACCACTTAATGCCTTGTTTTCTCACGTAACAGTTTTATGCTGGAAAGGCTGCTTTGTTAAAGACATTTTACTGTATGGGCTCAAAAGAGGATTACAGTTTCTCTGGGTGAACTGATCACATGAGAAAGGGGAAGCAGGTCCATTCAGCTTCCAAATTCAAGGAAGGTGTTTTATCCTCTACATATGGTGAATGTAAATTTTATTGAAAGCCCTGAATTAACTGCAGGCTCCTGTTGAAGCTATACAAATAGTGTCATATGTGCCTTGGAAAGAGAGCCTTCATTGTTTGTCTTCTGGTAGCACTCTGTTTTCTGGAGCCTAGAAGACAATTACTTCCTTGCAAACACAGGCAGATTAAATAAGCCACATTTTGTCCTTTTTGCCATCTGCCCCTTGCTTACTTTATTTTTAAGCTGCATGACTAAGCTTTACTATCTGACATGTGAAGGTGGGACATGCTGTTTTTCTGCTCAGCTCCTTGAGGCTTGTAATGAATCCGAAGAAGCAGAACTGATCTGCAAAGGGGTGAGTCAGAAAATCAGTAACTGTACAATAATTACTTGCTGTGCCAAATAGCAGGACTTGGATCGTAACATAACAAAATCTCCTCAAGGAAGTTTCACGACAGAGGAGAAATATATATTTATTTCTTTTTTAAAAAGCTGGTAGGTCTGATTCAAATCCTAATGTAGCTAAATCAGTGGAAAGGAGACAAGAGTTTCACTCAGTATCTACAGAAATCTATTTTACAGGTAACTCTCAGAGCAGAGAACAAGGAAAGGAATAAGATGGGGGCACTTACACTTTAATCCCAGAGTCACTCTTAAAAAGCAACAACCCTTTTCCCCAGATCTTTCCTTCCGGACAGAGGGCCTTACAAGGGGGAATGGGGAAGCTAAAGAAAGTCTCAGGTACCAATACTGTGTGGGGAGACAGCAGGGGAAAAGCAGATTCTACTGGAGCAATGAAACAAAGCCTCTATCCATCCTTGAGCCAGGAGGGAGCCTCACTGTTTCTCTAAAAATGAGCTGATAATTAAGTAATAGATAAAGCAACTGGTGATACTTCAGCAGATTGGTTTTCAGGTCACCAGGGAACTGACAACAAACAAACAAACAAATAAATAAAAATTACATCGCAAAAGGGAAGGTGAGAAAAACTCTTTTGCATATAACACTTCCTGTGCCGTGCCTGTACAAGGATGCATGACTTTATGTACATGCTACGTGTCAGGAAACCTATTGACCATAAGGACTGTTGCTTCCCTCTCCCAAGCACATAGTGTGCTTTTTTGGTGGGTTTTACTCCTTGTTTTAAACTATTGGAGCAAGGACTATACTTGAGAGGGGTTTTTAATCTAAAACGACAGGCACCATATATCCTACTTGGATCCTGACGCTTCTCTATAACAATGCTACTACAGCAATGGAGAGATTTCTTTGGTGATAGACCCCAAGAAGTCTGAGATCTCACTGATCAGTGAAATCAGGCTTTGCTGGGCCAAATTACTGACATAAATAGTTTGGAGCAACTTAAGACTAAAGCTTTGCCCTGCAGGGAACATTGGCTTCTGTTAAAGGTCAGTGCAACCTTCATGTGTCTTCTTGAAAGAGCAAAACAGCCATGAGCAGCTCTGCTTTTACACCTTTCCATGCCAGGGATCAGGAGAGCAGGGCCAGGATGGCAAAGATGACTAGTGGGTCATCACCCACTTGCTGTGAGTATCACATCACAGCATGATAGGGAGCATCCACCCTCTGGCAGGGAGAGCATCCTGGACCTATGCCCTTTGCACATTCTCCACTCCACCACCTACACTGCATTCTATATAGTGTATATATATGCTTTTCTAGCGTGATGTCCACGTGGTTTCCAACTGTATATCTCATGGGCTCTATTTTATGGCAATCACAGAAGTGGAGGGCTGGAGGATGGGGTTAAAGGTCTTAAGAAAGGCTTGCATCTGGTGAAGGCGCAGTCCCTCGATGCACAGAAGGTAAAACTGTACCCAGCAAACAAGCTGTCTATATGTGTATACTCTTCCTAAGTATTCCCTCTAGTAAAAAGAGGGCCAGGCATCTCATGACTATGATTCAATGTTTAAGTGGACTGAAATGACCTTGAAGAGGCTTCATTTGACTACAGAGGAACTACAAAGAAGTATGGTCTGTATTCTAGGTAGTTAATGGCAGACTGAATACAGGCCTTTACTTGAATAATGATGACAGCAGTAAGAGATCTGGTCAGG
>NW_008588268.1:0-1055 GCF_000691845.1 Merops nubicus
TGGAGGACCAGGTCTGGTCCTCCCTCGGGATCCTCCCTAGCCCTGTCTCCTGTCCTCTCCCTTCCCCAGTCACTGTCGAGCAGCACATTGGGAACATCTTCATGTTCAGCAAAGTGGCAAACGCCATCCTCTTCTTCCGCCTCGACATCCGCATGGGCCTGCTCTACCTCACACTCTGCATAGGTGAGAGCTGTCAGAGAGCCAGTTGTGCCGGGGCAGCAGTGGTGCCGCCGTGGCACAGGTCAGCCTGCCCTTGGCAACTGCTGTCTCTGCCTGTCTTCCACACCGCCGGCCAGCAGGGCTGGAGCTCCTCTCACTGTGGGGCTGACCTGTGGCCTGTGCTGCCAGAGGAAGCTGCAGGGGTCAGGAGTCTCTGCAGGCTCCGGGGGTGGCGGCGGGAGAGGGGGGCTCAGGAGGCACCTTGAGCGGGGAGTCTGCCTGCCCCCTGCCCCCGGGCTTGCTCTGCCTCCGTTCCCCCGGGTGGCTCTGGGGAAGGAGAAGCCTTGTCCCAAACCCAGCCTGGGCCTTTGGTGCTGGGGGCTCAGGAGCGCCGTTGTTGCAGTGTTCCTGATGACCTGCAAGCCCCCCCTCTACATGGGCCCTGAGTACATCAAGTACTTCAGCGACAAGACCATAGATGTGAGTATCCCGTCCCTGGGGTGCTGGGGGACTCTGCTGGCCACCCCCCACTGAACGCCCGTAAAAAAAACCTGGATTGTCGAGTTTTTTGCCAACTGGTCCAGCGAGTGCCAGTCCTTTGCCCCCATCTTTGCTGACCTCTCTCTCAAGTGAGTGGTGCCCGCTGTCGGTGCCCACTGGAGCCCTTGGCAGGCGAGGCCCAGCCCAGTCCCGAGGCCTCCGGCAGCGCTCACAGCCCTGTGTCCCCGTCCTCCACAGGTACCACTGCCCAGGGCTGCACTTCGGGAAGGTGGACGTCGGCCGCTACACAGATGTCAGCACCAGGTTGAGCAGGAGACCACACGGCAGTGTGGGCTGTGCCAGGACAGAGTCTGGGGAGCTCCTGGCCCCACTCCTGCTGCCTGGGGGTCACCATT
>NW_008588268.1:1069-1307 GCF_000691845.1 Merops nubicus
TCGCCCCTCACCAAGCAGCTGCCCACCCTCATCCTCTTCCAGGGCGGGACAGAGACCATGCGCCGGCCACAGATTGACAAGAAGGGCCGGGCAGTGTCCTGGACCTTCTCCGAGGTGGGTGGGACAAGGTGGGGCACAGTTGCCAGCCCACACCCTGCCAGGGGGGGTCAGGCACGGGTTCCCTGCGGTGCCAACGCTGCCTCTTGGCCACAGGAGAACGTGATCCGGGAGTTCAACC
>NW_008588269.1:0-647 GCF_000691845.1 Merops nubicus
AATTCCTGCAGGGCATGTCCCCAGGGATGCTATGGGTACCAAAGGAAAACAAACAATCTCAGAAGAAAGAAAGAATATTAACCTCACCCGTGAGGAATATTTCAGGAGCTTGAGCATTGCTTGGCTGCAGGGAGAGCCCTACCAAAGCCCAGGAGCTGGAGGTCGAGGCAGGAGCAAACCATAAGGAGCTGGAGGTTGAGGCAGGAGCAAACCATTTTATGGATAAGTGTGTAGAAATGGTTTTTGGGTGCTGGGGCTTGAGCAGCTCTGATGGTGCTGTGTGCAGGCAGCTGGTTTCACTGGTGCTTTCTGGGTGTCCCACTGGGCAAACAGAGCCAGCTCTATTGGCTGGGGTTGCTCCTGGGGATACTCCTGCTTCTCCCTGCTGCTCACAGTGTGGGGAACTGTGCTCAAAGGGGCTGTGGCTGCTGGAGTCTGATTCCCCAGCTCTGGGTGCTTGTGGATCCACAGGTCAGGGTGAAACGGTGCAGGCGAGCTGGGTGTTGCCTCCTGGAGAGGTGAATGTCCCACGTTGCGCCAGCCTGGGCGAGCTGGTTGCTCTGTTTTGCAATGGCAGAGGGTTGTGCCGGGGCACTGGGATGTGCTTGATCTCCTTGTCCCCTTCCCCTCCAGCAGGAGTTGTGGGG
>NW_008588270.1:0-748 GCF_000691845.1 Merops nubicus
CATTACCACTGTGGAAGAACTTTTCATTTCTACATTTCTAACTGAACCTCCCTCAGAGGCTGATTCGGGTTGAGTGGCTTGGTAGCCTTCTTTTGTTTCGAAAAAGGTTTGTAGTGGTTAGCAGATATCTATTTGATAACAGCAGTAACTGAGACAATTTGAAGATGTCATATGCTGTAGGTGAAGTGAGCCTTACAGTTGTGCACACAGTTATTTGTGTAGAATAAGGGGAAAATCAAGTTATTAATGACTTGCAGGTGAGGTGCTGATGAATCAAGTTATTAATGACTTGCAGATGAGTCACTGATGGGGAATATGCTGTTCTGTGAAACCAGAGTAGTTACAGTGATTCTGTGACTGTGCATGAGGATAGAAGGTCGGATTGTGTACAGTCATTCATGTACCTCTGGCAAATTTGTGGTGGTACTTCCTGTATATATAGCCATGACTTGGAATGTGGTTATGGTTAATGGGCGGGGTTTGGTAGAAGAGGGGGCAAAGGAAGTGGTTTTAAAGAAGAAACATTGATTTTATTTGTATAAAAATAAAGCACATTTTGTTACCCTTTTTTCTTTTTAGACATAATGACAAGTTACCCTTGGAAGGGATGAAAACTGGTAATGACTTTCCCCTGCATCTCTTGGAGTAGCAGTGGATATCAGGCTAAAGAATTCTGTTTCTTTTTTAGGTCTTCTGCTACCGAATTATGTATGTTTATCTATGGTTTCTTTGTGTATCAGTGGTTTGG
>NW_008588271.1:0-210 GCF_000691845.1 Merops nubicus
CATACCCTTAGTGCCTCCACGGTGCCCACATGGTGCCCCCCGTGTTCTTGTTGCCCACGCTGTGCCTCCCACAGCCCTGCGGTGCCCCCACTGTTCCCTTAGTGCCCTCACCGTGCCCTTCAGTGCCCACACTGTGCCCTCGGTGCCCTCCCCGTGCTGTTGCTGCCCACGCCGTGCCCCGCTGCACCCCCACGATCCCCACACCCTCCT
>NW_008588271.1:366-589 GCF_000691845.1 Merops nubicus
GCAGTGCCCTCCTTGTCCTCTTGCTGCCCAAGCTGTGCCCCCCTGCAGCCCCACGGTGACCACGCTGTGCCCTTAATGACCCACACTGTCCCCCCATGGTGCCCGCACCGTGCCCTTGGTGCCCCCATCATGCACACGGTGCCATTCCCATGCTCCTGCTGCCCATGCTGTGCCCCCCTCCAGCCCCACACAATGTCCTTAGTGCCCCAACAGTGCCCACACT
>NW_008588272.1:0-18957 GCF_000691845.1 Merops nubicus
TTGCCTGTTCTTAAAAAGGCTATTAAAGGACTTTTTTGGAGGAGGAGAGTGGCAAAGAAGGTAAACATGCTTTTAAAAAAGGCCTGCTCATAACAGACAGGCCTGGAAACAGCCTTTAGAAATAGTGGGAGAGCAATACAAGTAAGCCATGATTTTTCAGGAAGTAAAATTAATTAATTAAAAAAAAAAAAAAAAAGAAAAGAAAAAAACAAACCAAAACTCCCAAGGTTTTGAAAATTGCTTTTATCCTGAAATGGGATGAAAATAATATTTGCAGGTGTGAAATATCTTTTAGAACTGAAAGCCTTGAGAGCAGTGCCATCCTGGCAGGGCTGGCAGCTGGCTGGCTGGTGCTCTGGGGGAGCCAGACAGAAAACCAGCAGGGAGGGAGGGCACGTTCTCATCTCAACTCACTTTTCCTTTAAAAGTTGAGCAAAATGTATAGCAAAATGTACAGAAAACCCCTACAAACATCCTATTTTCTACCACTTCAGCAAAACCAGCATTTTCAGATACCTGCAGAAAAACCTTCTGTTAGCTCTGAAAGTAACCCTTGGCTTTTAAAGGTGAGATTTAAATCCTGGTTAGTGATGGGAAGGTAGGAGTTGTGCGATCATTCGTTTTGTACAAGTTGTTGGTTAAATCTGTTACCCAAGAAACAACTGTCTGAACAAGCTGAAGGATTTATTTTCTCTGCTGCTGCTGTTTATTTAAAAGATTGCTTCGTCAGTAGATATCTTAAGTTTGTCATACAGCTGCTATTTTAAACAATAAAGAAATACCAGGCTCATTTCATAATACCCGATGATAGTTTCCCTGTTGCACAAATTAACTGAACAACAATTCAATTGCTCTTTTAGCCCTTCACCTGACTCTTTAGAGTACCTCTGTGTAGTTTCCACTCTTGTAACAGACTGAAAATGTTCACTGATACAGAACATGTAACCAAATAACTTACCAAGCAGTAAGGTAGAGCACTAACATAACTAACGTTGTAAAACATTTGTTTCCTGATGGTGACAGTGCAGTCTCATGAGAATAGGTGATAACATTGTGCTAATCTGTGTGATAAGAGATTTGTCATGGAGCAAGAGTAGAGTGGCTAGAGGATTCTGTCGGAAGATCAACCTGGGCTCAGCGTAGAGGAGGGAATCCTCTGCCTTCTGCCCTCTCCACTTCTTTCTGCAGAACAAAAGGATACCCAGCAACTGGGTCCAAGCAGAAAGCCATGGGATTCCTTGAACGTGTTTTGGAGGTTTTACATATAGGTAGAAGGCAATGGATCTCTTATGCTCAGTGCTAACTGAACAGGAAGCACTTGTGCTGCATTGTCCAGCTTATTCCCTGAAGGGATTTCTGAACCTTTCAAAATCTGTCCACCTCTAGTAAAGAGATTTTCAATGGTGTGTTACTTCTCATGCAACTACTAATCTGCACGTATAAAAACCGCTGTACAGATTGTGGGAATGAGAAATACAAGTTCATAAAAGTAAAACAGAGGTAGTGTGCATTTTAGATGCTTCCACCTTAGGTTTAAACTGAGTTTGTCTGTCATGTGGAAATATTGGAGTGGAGAACCAACAACAACAACCTTCACAATGCAATGAGGAGGATGAACCTGTCTGGCTCCCATCAGCAGTAACTGGCTGATCTTATAAGTTGTCAGAGGGCTGTTGTTCATGACTTGTAAAATGCAGTCTGTGCTACTGGTCTGATCCTTAATCAGCCACATGCAGTGAGCTGCAATCCCTGAATGTGTCTGGCAGTGCTGTTTCATAATGGTCTAATTAGAGCGAACTCTATTCTCTATTGAAATACCACTAAGTTTGAGGAAAATGCTGGAATTTTGTTAAAAACTGTAGAAGAGAATTATATTTTTGACACTGGGCACAGAGCATGAACTGAATTGCCAGCAAGAGACTAGTGAAGTTGGAGCAAGGGCCACAAAGAATACTGAGGGACTGGAGCATCTGTCATATGAGGAGAGGTTGCAAGAGCTGGGACTGTTCAGCCTGAAGCAGAGAAGGCTCAGGGAGGGGTCTCATCACTGTGTATAAGTGCCTGGTGGGAGAAGAAACAGCCAGGATCATCTTCTCAGTGGTGCCCACTGACAGAAGAAGGGACAGCACCACGAACTAGAACACACAAAAATTCATTTGTATGCAAGAAGACACTTTTTTTTTTTTTCACTGTGAGGATGGTCAAAGACTGGAGCAGGTTGCCCAGGGAGGTTGTGAAGTCTCCTTCTGTGGAGGTGCTAAAAGCGTAGCTGGACATGGTGTTGGGCAACCTGCTTCAGCTGACTCTGCTTGAGCAGGGAGTGGAGTTGGATCAGAAGCTCCCGGAATAGGAATCTGCCTTCCACCTTAAACGGGTTCTGCAAAAGTTCCATTGTTTTTGTTCTCAGCACTGCATTAACTTACTAGTTACACAGATGGGCTTCAGTTGTCTCAGTATGTGATAGGTTACACTGTGCTCTTCATTACCATATGAATGTGAAGCATGTCTAAATAATTTGCTTTTTTTTTCTTCTCCTTTCTAGGTTCTGGGAACGCCTACAAGGGAGCAAATTAGAGAAATGAATCCAAATTATACTGAATTCAAATTCCCTCAGATTAAGGCACATCCATGGACTAAGGTGAGTCTATATGAACTGCATAATAAAGACATGTGGGCTGAAAGTGAAAATTCAAGGAGTTAATTTGTTCAGTGGTTTGGTGACTTTCAGTCTAAACAGGGTGCCTTTAACTAAGCTGGGGACCTAGTAACTTTAGATGTAGATAAGGAGAAGTTATTGAGGCAGTACACTATAATGTCTATTGGTCTGGGTTTTTTTGAGGTTGCCTACAGGTGATGGTTTCGTTTTCTTTTTTAAGAATGGTGTGTGTGTGTGTGTTTATAGCAGATGGCAATATATCTGAATTCTGTCATGCTATAAATTTGTAAGCACAACAGTCACCTACAAATGAGAGAGCATTCCAGTGATAGCTGTGACACTTGTAATGCTGTTCCATAACGTGATGAGGGCTGACAGTCACTTTCTTAACTGGTTCTCTCATAGATGATACTATATTTGTACTCACAGGTGTGGTGGTGAGGGGGATTGTTTTTTCTTGGAGTTATTTCTTAAGACTTCTTCTTACATGCCTGTCACAAAGAGACACTGCTGCAGTACATGGAGATGAAGTTATAACCTCCATGATCAAAGAGGAAACTGCTAGCATTGAAACAAATACAGTGCCACACAATTAAGCTGTCTTCAACATACCAAGGAGTAATGAATATTTGACTTGAGATAGTAACAGTTAATCATTTAATTAGCCTCTTGGGTGTGGGATAAGTTAAATATTGAATCTTAAGCAACTGAAGCCTGGGTAGTTAACGTTTTCTGTTTGCTGCTTGAGAAGTGTCTGATACAGTCGTGGTGTATTTTCATCATATATTAATGGCTCAGATTTCCTTCTGCTGAGAAAGAAGTGTGTATTCATGGAAAGGTTGCCTTCCTAGCTGAGCACATGGCCTGGTCAGACTTCTTTGGACCAAATGTTCTGTGGTGGTAGAAACTCTGGAATCCAAACTAATCAGAGCTATGTGCTACCACAATGAGCTGGTGGATAGCAGGCCATGTACCTGACAGGTACATGCCAGGCCAGGTACTGAGAGTCACTGTTTTTGCAATAGATCCTTCAATAAGTTATGCACCACTTTAATTCTCCTTTCCCCCTCTAGTCCCTGGTTTACATTTCCATGTCAGAGTTTCTTTGTGTGTTGGTTAAGGGATTTATAACAGTATGAGAGGTTAGTAAATCCAGGCTTCTTAGTACCTGATGTTAAGTGAGGGAAAAATTAAGGCAAATGAAGTCTATGGGAGTGGTCTCTACAGTTTGGATTGCACCATGGTGAAAGTCAGAAGAAAAGTCTAAAAGCCTTAGAGCACTGAATACTAGGGTCGCATCTGAATTCCTGCAGTGAAGGTGTTTGAATTAAGGTGAATTAAAATAGGGTGCAGTGGAATAGGAGTGCAGAGGCATACCATTGGACATGGAGTTAAACATCTAAGCCAGCTATGCAACTCATCATCTGCCTGCATAGTCTTACAAATCATCTCTATGCACTTGATGGTCTCTTAGACCACAGCAGAGATATTTGGGCAAATAGAAGCTTCGAGAAAAAAGTTGAGACTTTCTTCTATTTATATGAATGTTTTTTTGGTCATTCTAAAGGATCACAAGTGGAGCTAAGTCAGTTACAAAGAATTGAGAGGAGCTTGCCAGAAGATCAAATCTGTGTTCTCCATTAGGGCCTAATTAGTTTTGGAGAGCTGTGCTTGCATCATAGCTTCTCATTGTCAAGTCATTCTGCACACAACTCTTCTGACATTGATTTGGTGTAGAATATCATTTAAACTAGTTTATTTCAGTTGGGTTACATGATACTTCATTTATGAGATCTGTACTTCTCTGATTACACAAATGCTAAATTAACAAAACGGATTATCCAGCCTGGTGTTGGTAATGATGCTCATCCTCATGCTCATCCTCTCAGTGTATCACTTCTAAAGATCCATTCTTTTTCAACGCTTTTGAACATGTGGAACCATGAAAGGTTTAAGTGGTAGTATTATGTAGATTTGATCTTTCTCACCCAGCTGTCTTGGTGTAACATTTGATAGTGTGGCAGCAGACGTGCATCTTCTTGGAGCTTCTGTATTTTAGAATTGAAAAGTGTGGGAGAAGAAGCACTTCTGAACGCTGGCTGCGTAATGGGCTGAGAAGGAATGACTGAAGTGAAAATACAATTTTAATTATTTTTTTTTAATAATTATGTATCTAACTGAAGTGCTATATGTAGTTGCCAGCAGGACTTTAAGTTTCAGCTTCAAATGCACAAACCTTCGCCATCTTATTTACCATAAAAAATTACTGAAGTTTACAGTAATTAGAAGGTTGTTACCTTTGGGGGGACTGTTCATGACCAGAGGACTCAGCAGGCAGAAGTTAAGGTTTTCTTGTGTAGAAGAACTTCCAGGCAGCTGCAGCTAGTTTTCAGCATGTTTGAAAGAGAATCACTGATAATATAGTCACTCCCTGCCATAAGCTCTTTGACACAAGGGTATTCTCCTTGTTGCTTCATGATGTTTAATACAACATGGGTCTCTATCAAAGCTGAGGGGTTTATAGGTCCTACCTGGAATTAATTTCCTGCAGTGGAGATGCCCAGTGAAGGTGGATATTTAGCTACTGTCTAGATGTTTAACCTCTCCTGTGCAGTCTGGAATTGGTTATATCCAGCCCAATCTATTAAAAAGTAAAGTCCATGGTTCCCTCTTGTTTTCAGGGGACTTTCTTGGTCTGAAAAAATATATGTAGATGGCAATTAAGAATTCTCTTTAGAAGCTATAATACTTATAGGTTACATCTGAAATTCTGTGGTGTTGACTTCTGGTGCCTTTGCTCTTACATACTAGGTGGAGAAGGATGGTGACTGATGCTGTAGTAGAATGAAGTAGGTTCTCCATTTTTTAAAGAACTGGAGACTTTGAGACTGAAGGACGAGGCCATGAAGGAATATTATTCCTCACAGTCATTCACTTTCAGGCTTAAACTGACATTTTGAGCAGAAGTTTTATGGAAATTTGATGTCTAGCTTTGTAAATGTATCTTAGACTTTTCAGGAGAAATGGATTGGTATAATCAGAATATAGTATTGATATTCAGTGTGATGCAGTAGTCCGAAGAAAGAGATCTCAAATTAACAAGAGTCTTTCCTCATAGATTGGGAGAGAGGTCAAGTTAACACTCTAAAAAATATTTTTCTGTGCTGCAGCAATAATGCAGGTTCACCGTGCAGACTGCTCACAGGCCTTTTTTTTTTTTCAATCTGTTTACAATTTGAGACTAAAGTACTTTTGTAACTTAAGAACTAGACTCTCTCATTATAAAATGTGCAGAGGCCTCTCCTCCCTTCTCTCCAGTACAGCTCTGTGCTGCCCAAGTCTGTGCAGGGTCTTTGTACCAGTTACGTGCGTGATGCAGATGATGATGGGAGTTCAGTGGGTCCCTGGCTAGCAAAAAAAAGAAAGAGAACCTGAACTTTCCAGGAATCTTTTGAAGGGTTCTTCCAAAACAGGACTTCTCCCTTCTGCTCTGGCATTCCAGATGCAAAAGGAGGAATCATTGGTATTGGGGAGGAGGTCCTCTTCAGAATATTGGAGTGTTCAATTTGGTGATGTAGCTGCTCTTTTCATCCAGACCTCCCTTTGTTTCACTTAGTATAGAACATTTTCTATTCATGGAGGTGCATCCTACTGCTTGTCTGCCTCGATCTGCGAGTAAGTAACATTAAGTTGTAGGAGAAGCAGGGTGGGAATATCTTTTGACTGACTGATAAGTTGGAAAAAAATGGGTAGGCTTTTAGGCACGCAACCATGTCCTCAGAAAACCTGTCCATTTTTTCCAACGTTATCAGTTCATTAAATAAAGGTTACTACCCTTTCTGGAGGTTTTGCTGCTGTTGTTTTTACTAGGTCAGAATTTTCCGTCTGTGTCTTTCAGCCATCTCAACTCTTTGATCCTTCCTCCTTGGAAGTGCAGTCTGATTTCTGCTACTAATCTTCATACTTGTTTCTCTTCTGACTAAGCTATAACTGCGTGACTGGAAAGCCAAGAAGGAAATATGAGATCACGATTATACATCATAGGGCTGTTAAAGTTGAGCTTTGGTGATTAGCTTTCTCTGAAGCTTTTGGCCCTTTTGGAGGGGAGCAGGAACAGTGGGGTGGCTGACAAAAGGCCTAAACGTGTGCTTCCTAAGCTTATGTTAGGATAAGTGTTGCTTACCATGGCCCCATTACAGCTGGCCTTCATCCTAGCATTACTCAGATGCTACCTTCAGATCCTAAATCCTTTGGGTTATAAAAAACAAAGACAGTGCTGTGATTATTTCCAGAAATATGAAGAATGTCTATCTGTGATGGCCCACCCTTCCCCTTGCGTCAAGCTAGCAAAGGACCTAATTTGAGCAAGTTTGTAGGAAATGTAATTCCATAGTTTGTCTCTTCTGCCTGGGAGAGGACTCGTTTGGACTTTTTTCCCCACCCAAGGATACTTCCATGTGTTTGCCAGTAATGGCAGGATAATGAAGTGACTTACCTACAGGCGTGCCCACGGTGCATGATGGCAGAACAACACAACAGGTTATGTTAGCAAAGGCTTTTTTAGTCAAATCATAACTTCTCACTTGTCTATGTGGTATAGGTGTAGAAGCACTTTCCACTGCAGACAGCTCTTTAAAATGGACAGTGCATCTCTTTAGTGTGCTGTAGTTTAGTGGCCTTTGTTTCTCTTGTCCTGAAAATGCTTGTGAGAATGTTCACACATGTAAGCACTTTTTAAATATACTGTTGGTGAGATAAGTTTGAGTGTGCTCAAAAGAATGGCTTCATTCATCATCCCCAAATCTATAGCTAGCTGATGTCTGAATCATAATTTCCAGGTCAGTATTGAGGTGGAAAAGGACAGGACTAATTTGTTTAACACTGCAAGAGAGAGAGAGAGAGAGAGAAAAAAAATGATCATGTGTAGATTAGTTCTGAGCATCTCTGTGCTTCTGCAGTGCAATCTTGCAGAGGGACTCCTCTCTGCAGCACTTTGCCATCACAAAGTTGCAGCAGATCAGGGCAGGGTCCCTCCCAACTTTGTAAGCACTTCTTTTTTTTTTATTTCATTATTTGTACTGTTCAGAGCACTCTTCTGTCTGTGTCTTCAAGGCAAGTTATTATAGCAGAGGAAAATTGTCATAGAATGAAACTCCAGGTTCTAACTCATCACTTCTGGCACTTCTCCAAAGCCATTGGCCACTCCTGGCTGCAGCTGAATTTCTGCAAAACCACAGTTGGTTGTATTCTAGAGTAGCTTTCGATAATGACTTTAGGATCTATATTTCTTCCTGTATTATGGAATAATTTCTGCTCATATTATAAAATATTTGGCAAATATTTTAGTCCGAGTATCCTCTCTGTGTGTATATATGTGCATTCTTTGTATGTTTTGCATACTAATTGCTTTACCTTGCATGTTGAATTTTTCTGTGCATGTAGCAGGCAGTCCTGTTGTCTTCCTCATGCTCTGGGACTGGGATGTGAAGAGCCTGGTGTCTCTCATGAACATGTTTTTTCCACTCTCCCCAATCAGTTTCATGTTTTCATCCTGTCCTACCCCTGCTCTCCTGGTTCTTGTCTGGTTTTCAAGCAGATTGTTTTGCTTGTAATGCATCCAAAGTGACTGCTCATACTGTAGATTCAAGGAAGAACACCAAACAGTAAAATGGATAAATAGACATTTTGTTTTGTCACTTCTAATTATAACTGATGACAAAAGAAAGTGGAAATTTCTTTTGTCAGAAATCTTGTAAGTGGACTTGCATTTGAATTAAAGCTGGAAATGCAAACTCTTCTTTCTGGGATTAGCGCCTGAGCTCCAAAGGTGCAGTGGAGATGAGATGTTTCTTTGGGTGCAGTTTCATAATTGGCATAAGTTCATCATGGAGCAAGGTCAGTTGCCCACCACCCACCTGCACATTCCTGATGCCTCCCTTCTGCTTTGTCCGTATAGGAGCAAAACGCTCTTGAGTAACATGAATGTTCAGAATTTGGATCACCTTTCTTACCTGACTGACCATTCAGCCCCAACTGCAAGTGCCGGGACAAGGGAACAGGGCAGACCTGTGTGGCCAGGAGAAGAGCAGAACTGTCTTTCCCAGCGTGAGCTGGAGGTGATCTGCCTGTTGCGAAACTGTGCCCTGACCTGTTTCTAAAGAGTACAGTTCTGGTTTTCACTGAGCGTGTAATCACTCTCCAAGCAAAGAGTGAAAACAGCTCTGCTGGAGACGTAACTTAAAAGACAAAACCCCATTTTTTTCTGGCAGATTCATGTTTCCCAGCTCCTTTTGTAGGAGCAAAGTTTTTTTATGGAGTAAATCTTTTCTCTCCCCCTAAAACATGAGAAAAGAAGGCAGGTTTGTCAGGTGGTAAATTCCTTGCCTCCACTCGATTTGTATGCAGTGAAGAAGGTACTGCTTAACAACAAATGAGTGAGCACTAATGTAAAATTAAGACGTGATTTGCATCAGTGCAATTATGGAAATCAAATGCTAAGTTTAACATGTCTTCTGCAGTGTACCATCTGTTTAGCCATCCCATTGCAACACATCTGTCTAGGCTGTTCATTGCAGCTGTCCCATCGAGGCCGAGAGTGCTTCCGGAGGTACATTTTCGGGTGTTCTCTGCAAGAAAGAAGGGGAGCTGTTTTGTTCTGCTTAGCTTTGTTGCTTCTCTTTAGAGCTTGATAGAAGTGGAGCACATGCACTGGGTAGTAAACGCTAGCTCGTTCTGTCTCTGCCGGATCCTCAATGGAAGGAGCCCAGTAACAAGTGTGTGGTCTCAACAAGAAGTAGCTTTGGAGACAGGTTCCTGGTCCTGTTCCCAGTTCTGTGTTGGCTCATTTGTAAGACACTTAACCCTTCTGTCTTTTATTTCATTTTCCCCTATCTGTGTAAGTGCCATCTGACAGGGATTCTTGACTAATCAGGCATTTACTATTCCTGAGCTGCTTTTTAGAAAAAATTTAGGGGGATTTAATCAGAAAAGGAAATTGGGGGGCATATATGGTTTGAAATAACTCCCAACACCAGTGCCTCTTTTGTGGACTTCCTGTAACCTTCATTGGTATCATGTCAATTTTATGCACTTCAAAACAGTCAAATGGCGTATTTCATAAATCCTATCCTGAAATACTCAGGCTCTTGGAACAAGACTTAGTCTCAAGGGCAGAGCTTCAGCCACAGCTTTGGGTTTCTTTGTGTCAGATAGAGGTCAGTGCATACCTTGCTGTCTTGGCTGGGTCTCTTCCCTTTCCATTTGTGTTTATGAACACGTCGTGTTTATCATAAGCCTTATTACACTAAACTTGTGTGATTGAAATACTGCTTCATGTCACAAAGTTGTGGTAGATGGCATTTTTTAAAACTTGATTTGAGGGTTGTGTCCTAAGTCTGATGACTTTGCTTGTAAACAGTGCAAGCTTTTGGTTGAGGAAAGGAGTTTTCTCTCTTACCTAATGTTCATGTGCCATCAAAAATGTGCTTACAAACCGAAAGAGGATGTGCACAGACTGTCAGCCCGAACTGGTGGTGTGGGTGGTTCTTGGCAAAAGCATATGAGTCTCTGAAGCTGGTGAGGAAATTTTTAACTGTGGTGTCACAAACTTGATGCGTTAGCAACAGATGTCATTTTCCTAAGCCTCTGCTCTTGTAGGGAGCACAGCATGGGAGCGGTATTCACAATCTGCATGCAGAACGCACAGTGGTGATGGCATGAAGTCATGTCTTTTAATACACACTGGCTGGAAGAGCACCTTGGTGTAACATTGTGAAGCTTTGGCTTTGGGGTTTAATTAGACCAAGACGACAGAGCTCCGTGTTGTGCATGGAAAGTCTGTTTGAAGAATGTCAATGAACTGAAAGTCAGAGCAACCATTCTGTTAAAACAATACTTAGCTCTTGCCCCATGTGGTTTTATTTGAGAGCTGAATGCTGATGTGAGTGAAATGAAATAAGAGAATCCTGTGCTTTCTGCTTTCCATCCTTTTTCTTTCGTCTTTCCACGCGTACCAAAAACAAAATAAATAAAATTCAGCAAGGGCATGAACTCCACTACACTGGTAGGAAGTATTCCAAATCAGTAAGATAAAAATGCGACCGCTCTGCTAGTACACATAGACCTCATCTAAATTGAGGTTGCTTGGGGATGAGAGCTGCATGGCACCAAGGCTACTTAAACTTGGCAATCATTTTTGAATTGTTGCAGAATGTGGTAGTTCCAGAAAAATAAAGGAGGAGTAACATTAAAAAAAAATAAAAATAAAAATTTCGCGTTGATAGTAGCATAACTTAGAAAGGAGAGAGGGGTGTGTCTGCCTTGCTGTCTAGCTATTTCGGTCTGTCAGTATTTGAGCATCGACAGCATGCCTGAACAAAGAAAGAACTTGCACTGGTCCCTCAGCTTCTTGTGAGGTATAGATTTATTGGGATCTGAAGGGGAGGGGGAAAAAAAAAAGCACCAAGCACTGTGGCTTTGGGTGAGTTGGCATTTCCATTTGACATGATCATTCAGAGGTTTCTATAACTCATCCAAAAAAATTTTTAAAAATAAATAAAGAGCCAACCACACAAAAATGTGTGATCTGGGTCTCAGCCTGAGATTCATCTGCTTTGCAGAAACAAAAGGTTTTGAGTTATGCAAGTGCAAATTTTCCTTGAAGAATATTGTATGTAAAGCCTATTTTTTGCATTTGTTTATCTCCAAAACAGGTTCATTTTTTAAAATGAAAACTTGAGCCTTCGGTCCCTCCTGTGGACAAATAGCCTTACACAAGGTCTTGTTTCATTTTAGAAAAATGAATTGCTGCGCCGGTGGGGTAGTATTTGATCGCTTTAAAAGTTCCTGTCAGTGTTTTATTTTTGTTTTTTTTGTTTGTGGACTTGCTGTGCCTTTTGCCCGGCCATATTTAGTCTGCATACTAAATGTTAGTCCGCCCAAACACCTTACTTTATGCACTTAGCTTTTTTTCCTTTTTGTTTTGTTTTGTTTACCCTTCTCCTTTTTTCTTTCTTCTTATTTTTTTTTTCCTTTTGCTTTCACCCAGATGTATTTTAGACCGAGACAGACTTTGCTCCGATGGGCCGGATTTTAGTCCGTGCACTAAATTTTAGTCCGCAGACTAAAAATAATCCGCGGATTATTTACTAAATCGATTCCCTCACTGAGAACTACAGAGACCTTAAACTCCTGCTGAGCTGCACACATGAGGGGCTTCCCAGCTCAGAATTCCCACCATCTGCCTGTCCTCCAGCCCCCTCCCACCACAGAGCGCCGGCCCGGCACTGCCTTGGCACCGGCACCCTGTGGCATGGAGGTCGTGGCTCACCCGTCGCTGTGGGCAGCAGCCACTCGTGGAGGTCTCGGTGGGTGAATTGGGCCGGTTTCGCCCAGCCACTCGTGTAGTTCTCTGTGGGTGAATTGGGCAGCTTTCCCGGTGGAATTGTGTCGAATGGGAAGAGCTAAAAGACCACAGGGGTTTTGCTTTTATTTCTTAGGGCGTTACTCAAAAGGGAGGCGGGAAGGGACAAATTGAGGGAGGGAAAGAAAATTTGTTAAGTAACGGGTGCGACGGGTATGAGGGGGAATAAACCCACAGTAGAGAGAAACTCAGTCCATACCCGCACTCTTGAGGTGGTACGTCCAGTTCCTGAAGGATCCTAAAGAGATAACACCAGCAAACAAAATCCAGTGGCGGGGGAAGTCAATCCAAAATGGAGAATAATCCGCGGCGGCCTGAGGCACTCATAGCTCATGCAAATTAAAAGCATCCAAATTCGAAGTACAGATCTCGGATTTTTACTTTATCTTCAGCACAAATTACTACAGGTTTGGTTTTGGTTTTGTTGGTTTTTTTTTTTTTTTTTTTTTTTTTAAAAAACAAACAAACAAACAAACAAAAAAACAAACAAACCAACAAACCAAAACCACCCAAAACTTTACACCGTGTCTCTGGGACAGATTTACAAGTGGGATGCACCTCTGGGGACAAACTAATCTGGCCCCATTGTCTGTGGACATTTATATCCAGGACCAAGGACTGAAAATACTTTATGATGGGAATTTCAATTACCCTTTTAGTTCAAGTTAGAGTTTTGATTTCAATTTTTTTTATTTTTTAGTAAATGCACTGGCATTGGAACGTAAATTTAACATAGAAATGTTTCTATACTATGCCTCACCATTGCACAATCGATTTTTTGGCATACACTGTGGTGAAGTTGGACTTGCTGCTATGGAGACTGATGTTTAAAGTTTCTAATTGTTATAAACATTTTCTATGTCCCCCACACCATGGATTTCTTATAATATTGGCTATATTTTTCCTTGCTGGACTATTCTCTTTTGGATTGACTCCCCCTGTTTGGATTATTTCACTGCATTATCATCTTTAGGACTCGTCAGGAACAGGACATTTCACCTCAGGAGTACGGGTATGTACTTAAACATTTTTTCAAATTACTAGGCCTAGCCTTGAAAAAAAAGGAGATAAATGCTAGAATGGGAATACCTGAGTTCTAACCACATCCTTGAGGCAGCAGCCAGGTGAATCTTGTAACACAAGGTAGTGGAGATGAGATGGATGCAGAACTGTAACTCATTTCATGTGTTAGTCACTGCTTGTTGCAGGGGGAGGCCATGTGAGGCCTCCTAATTTTTAATTATTTTTTTTCCCCCCTCCCTGGTTTGAAGCAGTTAGGGCAGATTTCAAACTGCCTACCCCAAGTGACTAATTTCAGATCTAAAGGCAGGCTGAGCAGTTATCAACAGGGTTTTAGGAAACAGATGTCAGGGTTTCACTGACTTGAAAATGAGGCGTTTGAGTGGACAAACGAGTACTCCTTTTACAGATGGCAAATTGGTGACTGTGCCTACTAATTTGCTCACGATAAGGGCTTGTTGTCTTTGCCTTAAGGAAAAAAAAATTTTTCTTTTTAAAAATCTGTATGGTAGATGTTATGTGAGCCGTCCTGAGGGAAAAACACAGCTAAGAGTTTCAACAAAGCTTCAGTTTCAAGCTGTGGTAGATGAAGCCTGTTAAAGCATCAGTGTGAAGATGCATGAGGGAGACCTCAGTAGTTTTGCCTAATGTTAAATACCAAATAACTTCATTTCTGTGGATTTACCTCAAGACATCCTCATCTGTGCTACTGGCTGTGGGGTAAAAAAAAAGAGGGCTTTTTGGGGTTGTGTTTTTATTTTTAGTTGAAGACGGTCTTAGATTTTCGTGTTGGTCAGGCTGTGACTTGGGAGCGACACTTGCATGCACTGTGGTCAGCAACACGAGCTCTGCAGGCAGCGGGCACAAAGCAGCTTCGACTGTCCCGTTCATGGCACGGTGGTCAGAAGTTCCCTCTGCCAGCAGAGTTAGGCTGAAGCCTTTCTTTTTGTCACTATAGGCCTCGTACGAAACTTTTGCAAACTGGTAGTTTTGTTTTGCAAACTGGTAGGAGAAATAAGTTCCGCTCTTTCAGTACCTGGTTGGTTCTGTGACCCCCCGAGTCAGGATTCCTTGCCACACAAGCTAGTATAGCACATAGTGCAAATCCCAGGTGCTCCAGAGCCAGCTGGGCACCAAGGGGATAACATTTCAGGCCCCCTGAGAATTTATCAATTATGCTTGGTTCTCATTCAAGAGAGCATATGTGTCTTTGGTTTAAAACTACATGAGAAGTGCCTGTGCAAGTTCCTTATCTAAAATTTAATTAGCATGCCATGCACTGGTTTGGTTCTGGTTTTGTTTATTTTTTTTCTCCTTGGTGTTGTGTGGCTTGGGTTCACTGCACTGATGCAAAAGCATTTTGTATTAGCTTAGTTTTTACCAAAAATGCTGGCATCAGAACCTAACACGCACCCTTTTGCCCACTCCCTTTTGCCCAGTCTGCGTGTCACCCATAACACAGTGAGACACAAGTGCTTGAGAAGGCCATCCAGGTCATGTACATGATTAACTCCTGTTTTGCTTTCAATGTAATGAGAAAGGAGGATGGGGGTGTGATTAGCGGTGGGTAGAACCGTTCTCAGAGGTTTAGAACAAAGCTGCAGTGACGAACTCCTTATTGTAATTACTCAAGGTAAAAAATCTGTTGGAGTAAAAGAGTTGGTTCTTTTGACGCAATTTTCAGCTGTCCTTACAAACACCAAATGTGCAGGAATTGTCCCAATAAATTTATGGGAATGACTTGCCAGAATAAGGTCATGGAAGGAGTAACTTGCAAATTAGAGCTAGACGTTTCCTGCACCCCACCCATGCTTTCCTTGTTGTTCTCCAAAGTTGAACAGCAGCCTCCATAGCAACAATCTGACCTGCCTGCCTGCAAAAAAGTCCATGTTAGTAAGACTTCATTCACAAGCCAAAAAAAAAAAAAAAAACAAACAAAAAAAAACCACCCAAAACCATAGAGGGGCCTTATTCAATTTTTACATTCAGTGAATCCTGCTCATTTGAACTCTCTTCCCCACCTTCACTCCACCCCATATGCATGGCTGGTAGCACCTGTGTGTGTTTATCATGATTTTTGAATGAGTTTACCCTTCATTCTTGAAGTTGTTTTTCTGAGTGCGCTCTCATGAAGTCTCTTGCTGGCATTGCACCTTCACTCTAGTGCAAGACGTTGCAATTAACCCTTTCTCAACCCCAGGGACTGGATTTTCCCGTACTTACCGGGGGACTTTGACTAGCACAGACCACACAAGTTTGTTCCAGCTTGTTGGGCAGCGAGAGGTTTAATTGCTCTGACTTGCTTCTGATCAGCAAAGAAAAGAAACAAACCCAGACAACCTGTTTCTCCTTGCTTGTTTTTTATTCTTCTGTTCAGGTCTTCCGGCCCCGCACTCCACCAGAAGCAATTGCGCTATGCAGCCGCCTGTTGGAGTACACCCCCACTGCCCGCCTGACGCCCCTGGAGGCCTGTGCGCACTCTTTCTTCGATGAACTACGGGACCCAAATGTCAAGTTACCAAATGGGCGAGAGAAACCTGCACTCTTCAATTTCACCACTCAAGGTAGCCTCCGAGCCCTGTAGGATGCCTTCGCTAGGAAGAGGCTGGGGTCGGTGTTTGATGTAACGCAGGTGCCGCTCCCTCAAAAGTAAAAAATACCCAAATAGGACTGGGGTTATAGGCAGTTGCTTAGCCAGCTGTCCAGTTCAAAAAGACAGGAAAGGGACTTGGTGAAACGGGGCGTGGGAGTTCCAGATGTGCCTGGTGCTTTCAAATTTTGTGTAGGATTCCAAGGGTTGTTACTGTTGGGTTGCATCAGGAAGGCTGATGTTTGTGTTTCAGTGTCTGCAACCTAGCTGATATTTTTTGTGAAATATCACAGTCAGTGGACCATGGAGATTAGATTGTTGTTTGGGAGATGATCCTGCTCCTTCACACCTGAAATGCCATAGCAAGGTGTAATGCATATTAGGTTTGGCAGGGAGGTTTGTAGTGTTGTGCCCATTTGGGTTCTGGATGCAAGATGAGTAGAGGCTTTAGCGTCCAGATTTTATGTGCTGTACAGTTCATCTGACTTTATGTTGACACAGTCATTTAGAAACTGTAAAAATGATGGACAACTAACACTTTTATTTGAAGCCAGACTGGTGTCAAATTTTAAAACCATTCATATAGTTTTTTTCAACATAATCCAGAAATATAAAACCAATATACCCCCCAGAAGAGTTTTGCCTGCCAAGACAGAGAATTTGAGAAGTATGGCATACAAATATGCTAGTAATTAATTTTGGAACACTTTTTTTTTTAAGTGATTAGCTGCCAATTTTCACCCTTTGAGCAAGACTGGATCCATGTGCATTTTCTACTGAAAGTCTAAAACACTTTTTGTCTCAGTTATCATCAATGTAATTTTTTCCAAACTCTTTTAGTGCATGCAGTGCCCATCTGCCAAAATATGAAATAGACTCTTCTTCTTCAACATGTGGAGCCCTTTTATTTAAAACAAACAGCAATAACAAAGGGTGAGGGAGAAGGCCTAAAAGCTTTGTCTGTACAGAACAGTGTTTTAAGTTGCCTGGAAATGAACTTATCATTTGCTTTGAGTGGCTGCCTTGCAGAAGGCAAATATATTGAATATACTAAAATGTTTCTGAAGTGTGAACACCTTAAAGTGTTCAAGAAAATAGCTCGTGCTTCCTGGTCACTGCCCTGTGTGCTGATTTCTGCATCTGTTGTTGTGAATTCAGGAGTTCTCCCTTGTTACAGAACTCACAAATTGCCTTTTCTTCCCACTCAGAAGGCCATCTTCAGTAGCTCAGATAATTTTAATCCCAGTATCTTAATAAAGCTTCATCCCAGTTCTTTTTGAAAGTATTTCTTATTGTTCCCTAATAATATTAAAATTAGGCCTGTCTACTACATGAAAACATGGACTTCTAAAAGGGTTGGAAAGCTCTGTAGTGAATCTGTTTAAAAATCCTAGCAGAAAAATAAATGTATGTATTGGGAATGTGTCCCTGGTTTCCACTCAGGCAGTGTGGAAACTGCTGGGTAAACTACCTTAATGCTCAAGCTCCTCTGTTGCCATCCTGAGGAGCTGATGTGCTCTCCCTTTGCACAGTGACTCATGGGAATGGTAGGAGAAATCGGTTCCACTGATTTCTATTTCCTTAAGTTTCAAAAATGCATGTTTCTGTCAATGGCAGGTGCCACTTTTACCATCTGAAAAGGGAAGGCAGGACAAAGTCTGGTCATGAATGCATTTCTAGAGAAGCTCTGTTGCAGGTGACCAGCCAAATTTAAAAAAATCACCTTTTTTTTTTAATAAGTACATTGCTTAGCACAGGGATTTGAAGAGCTTTGTAATTAATAAATGTGCAGCAGTGACTCTTGTATAGCAGCAATCCTGATTGTGACCTCAGGATACAGAAGAACCTTTTGCTTCTCATGTGACCACTGTGCTGCCCTCGCTCTTTCGCCAGACTGTGCGAGGTCCCATCAAATTGGCTAGTCCAGAGCAGAAATCTCAGCTGGGAGATAGATCAGGTCATTGGAAATCAGATGATGACTCATGTTAAGTCATCTCTGGTAATTTGAAAAGTAATGAAAGACATCCTTTTGTTTTGGGCAGCATTTGTTTTCAACAGACAACACTAAGTTTCTTAAGTGTTTTATTTGGCTATATCCAGTTGCCTGAAACCCATGAAGTAGGAGGTAGTTGCAGAAGGCTTGAAGGTGAAACTGTTAGAAATAACAACATAAATCTGACTATTAATGCATTGGATTGATTTTCAGGAAGAACCTAAGTGTCATTCCAAATCTGCTGATCTAGGCACTGATGCTGCTCAGATAAGAGCCTAGAAAAAAAGCAGTGACAGTATATGAAAGATCAAGGTCATGGTCTTTGGCTGCCAGCAGTAATTGTGGGGCTTGTAGGTAGGTGCTTTCTTCATTGTAGAGATGAGATCTGTTGAAGAAAGCTTTATCTGGTCATTCTTAATGTCTTGCCTCTAAGTTTCTATTAGTATTTATACAAATATTGTGTGCTAATTGGAGTTTGAAAAATTTTTTTTGATGGCAGTATCTCCACTAGCCAGAGCTGCAGTTTTAGTGGCTGTTAGACCTGCAAGACAGAAAGCATAGCAAGTATTTTTTTCCTCTTAGAAGCTGAATTTTCAAACAATCTGTGAAATAGGTACCACTTCCTAAACTACTTGTAATATGTCAGTGATTGTGCTGGGTCACAAATGCTACTGTCACTTCATGTTGGCCATTAAAGACTGTAGAATTCTTCTGTGATTAGGAATGGTTATCATGCTTTTTGATAACAACTTTTTTGCTAAAGTGTGGGATGTTGTGATTTTGTTTTGTTTTTTTTTTTTTTATTAGTCTGGCTTGTGACCTTTAAAAAAAAAAATGTTATTTATTTATATATGAAAAAAAAATATATTAAAAAAAACCCTTCATTTCTAACCAGACTGTTTGAATGTGGCCAGAAATCCTTAGCTGTGACCATCTGAGTGCCATCTAGGTTTTTTTTTCAGTCAGAATGTTTCTGCTCAGAGCTTGTGGAGGGAGGATGAAAGGAAAACAGTGAAACTTGTGCTGCTTCCAGCACTGTTCTAGGTTGTGAAGAAACTGCTGGAATAACTTGAGTTACGTGGCAAGTTCGTTAATATGACAAAACAAACATGATACAAGACTAATTTTTCCAGGGGATTCTGGGAGTGCTGATGTGTCAAATGTAATATTAGATACTGAAAAAGACCACTGCACTGTTTCCCCACCCCAAGCATTTTCTTACGTTCAGGGAATGGAGATGATCTGGTGTTCTAGTAAAAGTGGGCATTTTCATTCCT
>NW_008588272.1:18988-29468 GCF_000691845.1 Merops nubicus
GGTGTAAACTCTGCAAATGGAACTATTTGATCAGGAGAAAGCCAAAGGTATTCCCCCAGGTGATGTGAATGGGAGTTGGGTCTCATGAAATGAATTGGGATAGCTGCTCTGTTCACATCTTGGTATTGAAAACTTTGTCTGGATTGCCTTGATCTCAATACCTTCTTGCAGCAGTATTGGACGTAATTAACTCAACCTTGGAGTGCAAGTTTGATTTAGATAAGCAGGATACAGTTCAACAGCTCATCCTAATACTGTATTGGACATTACTGAGAACAGAGGTTCTCAATATTTTGTACTCTGCAGATACTAGAGGTCAAGCTAAATTTTCCTCAGTATTGACATCCCATCCTTACAGGTGAGATGGCTGCAAAAGTATGCTAGAACAAAAATTTCAAACAAATTCTCCAGTGAAGCTTGAGGGGGGAAAAAAATTTAAACTTCGGCCAGAAGAGTTTAGTTTACTTTGGTAATTTCTTGTCTGAATTGACCTGCTCCTCTAAATGAAGCATCAAGACATTCAGAGCATGCTGAATTTAAGAAACTTCATACCAAGAAAGATAATAATAGGGTTTGAGAAGGTGGGAACAAGATCAGTCTTCTGACCTCTGTGCAGGTTCTTCAAGGCAGCTTCAGAGAAGGTTACACTTGCCCTTAAAATAACAAAACCCAGTATACTTGCAGTGATTGGTGCTGCGAAAGGAGGTGTTCTGACAGCATTAGGTGACTATGGGAGGACCAAGAACGGGGTTGGAGTGCTGTTGGAGGGGTGTTGCTCTGTGGGAGCAGCAGGTCCTGGGGCTGCAGTGGTGCAGGCGGGCTGCGGCTGCGTCCTCCAGGCACCCCGAGCACCGCCAGGTAGCAGATGTCCTTTGGGTCCCCTGACTTGTTAGCTCTGCTTTCGTTGGCGTCACAGCGCCGCGTCGGTGCCAGCGATGAGCAGAGAATAATGTGGGAACAATGGAAACTTTCAAAAGAGCAAGGGAAACAACAGATTCCCAGTAATAACAGATTTGAGAAATAGCTTTGGAGAAAAATACTAGAGGAGCAACATTTTCTAGCATGGAGCAGCTAATACCCAAGAGAGTATTAAAATATAGGTTTATCACTGGTGTTCAGCTTTGACACTTGAATCTTCATGTTTCTTCAGTTTATTTTTCTGTTTAAAATGGAGACTTAGGAGTTCTGAATTAAATTATGAATATGTGTATTCTGAATTATTCCCACAAGAATTTGAGGACTAGTATGTATAAATGCTGTGAGTATTGAGGCTTTCTAGGAGGACTAGCTAGGTCTGCTTAGATCTGAATGCAGTATTACAGAATGGATTGGATGGGTTGCAGGTAATGTAGCAACTGCTGTTGGGTTGTAGAATGGAGCTTGTGTTTCTAAGTGTTGAAATGCAGTCTCAAAATGTATAGTGCTCAGAGGCTTTAAAGCAGGTGAGAGTCTTCTGCATCTTGCCTTCCTAGCAGTAAAGAAACATAGTGCAACTTAATGGAGAAAAAAAAATTTACCAAGTGCACAACTGATCTCTTTAAGACCTAAGTTGAAAGCTTGAATTAATGAAAAGTAACAAGCTTTTAAAATGAGCCCAAATAATTTAATACTGTGTACAAAACACCCTTACTGCACCAGTGACACGATGTGGATGGGTTTCTGTACGGCCCTTGCTGTCTGGAGGTCCTTTGTAAAAAAAACTGTCTATTCTCATTTTGCCTCCAGATGACCTCCTGGAACTCCAAAAGTCACCAGTCTCCTCCCGTGAGGTGACTGTTAACATCCTTTTTACTGGATGTTGCTTTCTCAAGAGACAGCCAGTTGCTCCTTTTCTGAAACACACAGGACATCTCTTGTCTAGGCTAAGTCCCACCTTCTGTGAGGCACTAGATTCTCTTGAAAGGGTGCCAGAAGATTGTCATCTGTTGGCAATGTGTTGCTCTTAATTCCTCCCACAGTTGTGGCTGTAATATGCCTATTTCTCATTCCAATACACACTGAAGTTGTATTAGATTTAGAGCCTGAGACGTGATTATTTTTTGTTGGTTAATGTCTTCAGAGGGAGTGGTTGCATCATTTTGTTGTCCATTTAAATTGCCCAGCAGACCAATTCCCTTTGCCTTTCCCTGTGCTTTTAAAGGAGATGTCACTTCTTCTTGGGCTTGCCCAAAGAGATTGGTCTTGGGTTCCTGGGACCTTGAGAAAGTGAGGCTTGAGTGAGCCGAAGAACTACATCCCTGAAGCTCTTGAAGCAACTGTTGCAGCTGCTTGCTTGCTGCCCAAAGCAGCACTACTGTTACAGCTTGCTCCTTGAGACTGATGGCAAGTGGGTTTGTGCAGGGGAATCCTTCCAGTGGTCACAAGGAAACAGCATTATTAGGCTGTTAATAAGGAACGGGCCTAGCTGGTTCTCCACTAACTCCCAAGCCTCTGTCTTTCTCTAGGAAATAATTCCCTTGCACCACTACTTTTTTTGACAGTCTTGCTCTGGAGACTGCCTTGCCAAATATCACAGTGGTTTCCTTTCCGTGATCAGCAGAGAAGGAAATGTAAGGTGACCTTTGGCTGTAGGGGCACATGTTTCACCCAAGGTCGTCATTACGAGGGGAAACCCAAGGAGCTGAGCCTGCATGCAGGGCTCTTTGTGGACTGTGAGCTAACTCTGTTTGTTCCACCTCCCCTCCAGAACTGTCAAGTAACCCATCTCTGGCTTCGATCCTCATCCCTGCTCATGCCCGGAACCAAGCAGCTGCTTCAACCCCTACAAATGCTACAGCGGCCTCAGGTGAGAACGTGCAACTGCCTGCCTCTGTCCCTCCCTCCCTCCCTCCCCACCCTCACTCTCCCTGCCCAGGCACCTTCCCTCTTCTGAGGCCTGTGAGCTGCCTCAGCCCTCAAGGTGGACAGGGGAGGAAGGTTTCATTCCAGCACCCCCTGAAACTCGGTCTTGGTAGGTGGTCATTTGGGTGCTGTCTGTGCTCACTAATCCAAATCCTAACCCATGGCACTTAAAATTTTGTATTCAGCTGTTCAGTTTGTTGGTTCTTCTTGCTCAGACTTTCACTACTAAGAAATTGTTATCTCACCTGTTTTTTTAGCAATCCTTGTGGATTGGTTTTCACTTGATTTCTGAGGTCTCAGGCAGTCTGAAATTAATACTGACATGGAGCATGAGTTTGTGATGCCTAAGAAGAGAAGAAACAGCTAGCTCAGTGCATGTGGCCTCTGTGGAGTGTGGATGGAGAGGATTTTTTTCCCCAAAGGCATTAGCACTTAAAAGCCTAGTTAGGGAGTTCAGTCAGCATACTCACTGCCTCATTTAAGTAGTTGCAATTGCTTCTTACTGAGTTTGCTTGTGTCATCCTAAGGTACGAGGCAAATGCTTTTGGGTTTTGGCCAGCACTGAGTGAATTTCTTTTTTGCCTCTCTCTGTCTCTCAAGTTTCTGTCAGAAACCTTTTAAAACCTCGCTGTTGGCCTGTAGCCACTCTATATTGTATTCTGTTACCAGTGAAAGCTTAAAAGCCTGGTAATATCAGTTGTGAGACTTCCAAAGAAAATGCCAGGTGCTGCAGGATGTGGCAGAGGTGATTCAGTACAGGGCACTCCTCCTGTGAGTCAGCGCTGAGTCAGCACTCCCACCAGCTGTGGCGGGCCTTGGGCAGCCACAGGCAGGCTGCAGAGGGGGGGGGCTTCCCCACATCCCCCCACACATCCCCGGCCTGCCTGCCAGCCCCGTTTGACTCGAGAGCCCTGGCCCCCTTTTGAGGTGCAGGACACTTACTCGGCGTTAGATAGTTGATGAGGCAAAGCCCTAATTACAAAGGTGTTCTCGGAGCGTGCAGGAAAGCGTGTGCAGGCTGATGTGTGGGGCAGTTACCTGGCATCCCAGGCACTTGGTTCCAGCCAGTGCTGTGTGGAAAGCGTCTTCATACTCAGCACAGACAGATGCACCCAGGCTTCAATGGAGACTCTTCTCTCTGAAAAGGTAGTAGCAGGAGATAAAAGATACAGCCTGGACAATCTATGTGCTGTGGATTTAGGAGAAAGCAAAAATTTCTATTTTCAAACTTAGTATGTTGGTTTCGTACACTTGCCCGTATTTTGGAAATAGTCATCTTCTCTGTTTCCCTTCTATGTGCATCTGTTGCTCAGTAGCAAGTGAGGGGAGAAAAAAAGCAGATGAAGTAGTAAAAGTAATTGAAAAACTACAAAATACAAACATGGAAAATTATTTTAAGCCATTCAGAAAAATATTGTTTCACTTAATGTCCCTTGCACGCCTTTTAAGGGGTTCTCTTTGCCAACATACAGAGCTTGAGGAATTAATGAGGTTAAGAAATCTGTTTTCACCCAACACTTCCCAAGAGTTCATGTGGTGGAAAAATACATTAGGCTGAGTACTAGAATAAGAACAAACAAACAAAAAACAAGGAAAAAAACCCCACACCCTATTGATATCAACATTTTTAAACTTTATTTGCAAGCAGTAGTTGGGATAGGACTTCTTATTCATAGCACTTGGAAAGAAATTGTGAAATTGAGTACAGTATTGGTCAACTTGTAGCTTTGGGTTTTTGCAGCACAGCTGGTTGGTAGTTTCATACATGGAGTTTTCACAGCAGGCAGTGGGAATTTCATCAGAAATGTGATTTTTAGGATTAGGCCCTGTGTGAGGTTACGTTAATCTGTTGTGCTTTGCATGCTGATGCTGCACTTAGCAAGAGATTTTTTGTGGAAGGGGTCCCTTGTTTCCCTATACCCCCTGCACACCCTAGAACAGTAAATATCTGGTTCTTCAGTTGCTGCTAAAGCAGCATGGGAACAACTCTCCCACCTAACCCAGGAAACTTCTCTGCAAAATGTCTTCCTGTGTGACTAAGCAGTACAAGTTCAGAAACTACTTTTTTTGAGTGATGATGCAACGAAGTATAGCTCTCAAGGCAGTTCAGAGGGCAAAGCAAGTTGCATGTAATTCACATTGTTAGTGTGTATCGTGTTCCCTCTAGCAGGCAGGGCTGGTGCTGAGGTTCAGGTATCTGCTGGTAGGTGCAGCCTAGTTACCAGCTCCATAAGCTTGAGGCATGAGTGCATGTACACCGAAATCCAGTGTACTCGTTGGTCACTGCGGATAATCCCACCGGGTGGTTGTTACCTGCTTGCAGACAGTTTCTCTGTTGTCATAGCTGTCACCTTGCTATGCAGCCGTGTCAGAATCTCAGCTGTTTGATTTTGGTGCTTTTTATCTGGCACCAAGGCAGGGTTACAGTTAGAGAGGAATGAGATCTGTTTGTCCAAAGTCTGGCAAAGTAGCATTTGCCAGGAGGCTTAGCAGTGGTGTGGTGTAAAGAGATGGAAAGGTTGGCCTTTCAACATACCACATTAGCAGTGCAGGTTTCATCAAGCCAGCAATACTGGCCCTTGTGCTAATCAATGTGACTCACATCTGCATTTTTCAAAGTTATCCAGAACGAGTAATTTCTGTTAACTGATAGATTCACAGTGGTGATTTCAACAGCCCAATGCATCAGCAATCCTGGGATCATGATCTTACATGCAGGGGAGTTGCTGTAGGTAATTCATAAGTGTTAAAAAAATGCATTTGATGTAAATTTCTTCTTCTCTTTAGAAGTAAAGCTGGACTCACTGTGCTAATGGAACCTGGCTTTGCAGTGGGAGGATGGAACCTTGCTGCACTGGCATTAGTAATTTCACTTAAATGTTTATGAGAAATTCTGCGTTAGTGGCATGTCTAAAGCAAGATGGAGGAAAAGGAAGATGGGAGTTCTTGGTCCCTGCTTGAAATGGTTTGCCAGCTTCCTGTGAGCTATACTGGCTGTTGATTAAAAATGCCAGTGCAGCTTTATTCATGTGGATGCTGACTTGATCTAGCTAGAGGAGGAGGAGGAGGACAGTTTCATAGCAGTGCAGCCACAGCATCTGAGATGGGAGCATGCACACCAAACCAAATCCATATCTGCTTGTGTGACTACACGTTTTTCTTCCTGGATCAGCCAGCAGCAGTAGCTACCTCCGTGTTAGTCAGCATTAAGACGGGAAGAGCATAATTGCCATCTGCAGGGGAGTTGTGCCAGCAGGGATGTTGGGGTCATCGTCTTAGGCATCCTGCTGCGCTGATCCCGTGTAATCTCAAATGCAATGGTGTGCCTGAACTTTCAGCAACAAAACAGATTAAGAGCTGGTGTTACCTGCCAGAGTGTAGCAGTTGAAAAAGACCACAGTACTCCATAAAATAAGATTTATTAGATTTATGGTACTCGCACTGAAGGAATTTAGGAAAACTTTAATTCCTTGACCAGGAGAAGGGGGGCAAGTGATTTGCTAAGGCTTCTGCAAGCTCAGTGCAGGGATGAGTCCCTGACAGTTAGAGGAGTAAAACTTCCACATTTCAGGCTCACCAGTTTTTCTCTGAGCCTCAGATTTCTACATCCATAGGCAGGCACAACAGGAAAACCAGGGCTTCTCTCCTTCTTCTCTTTGTCTCCTCAACTGTCCTGTGAGGACTCCTAGGCTGGTGGTAGTTTTGTTTCTGTATCTTTGCAGATGAGCAGCACAGTCTGTTAGTGTTACAAATCCAGCAAGCTAATGCTGTCATTAGTGCTAATGAGCTTTCTCAGACTCAACTGGCGTCTCTGTCTTTCTCTGAACTGTAGCCCCATCTTTCCTTTCAGGGAGTTTTCTGAGTGTCACATACCCTCCAAGAAAGCGGAGGCTTTCCTCAGAGGGAGAAGATGAATCGGAGGAGATGCTCTACATTGATGAGATACACTTTTGCCCTCTGTTTGGAAGAACTTTGGGAAGTGGATGACACTTAAGCTCTAATGTGGTTTCTTTGCCTGTACAGGCAGAGGTGTTAGGTGCGTGATTTAGGACAAAGAGGCTGCCCTGACCTCAAGCCACAGTCTGCTGTGTAGTCACCCATACCAGAAAACTGCACGTCATCTCCTAGCTTCACTCCCCAGAGGTGGTACAGGCCACTGCTTTGCAAAACAGATGTTTTAGCAGCACTGCTGAAGGCCTGGATTTTCTTCTTGTATGCCAGATACTGACTTCTCATGGTGAGATGGGAGTGAGTGTCCACAGACCCTCATGCTCCCAGGTGTGCCCTTTTTCTGTCACTTCAGCAAAGACATGCTGGAACAAGCCGCTCTTGTTCCCCAAACATCCTGTCAATGCAGAGGCAAAGAGCAAGCTGGAATGTCAAAATACTTCATGTTCTTGCCCGTTTGGAGCCAGTACAGCCTTGAGCAGGCTCTGCACTCTGTCCCAGCCTGGGTGGACTTGTCTGTACTGTTGTGAAAAGCTCCACATGAATGGTCTTGGGCTGCATCACCTGGTTTATTTCCTTTTTAACATGTGGCATACGTATTTCTCAGGAACTCCCTCATTAGAGTGATGATAGAAAAGGAGCATATGTTACATGAAGTGACTCCATCCCCTTCTCTTTTTTCTTTGTCTCTGCTCAGTAGCAATGTAATGATAACAAATTCAGCCTCTGCTGTCTTCAGGAATAGAAGATCAAAAGGCACGTGTCATTTCAGCAAATGAAATACAAGCACTTTTTGTACACATACAGAGAAATCCTCTGCCAGTAGCACAGACCCCAGCTGGACTGCTCACATCAGGCATGGCAGATGTTGCATTAACTGGCGTTTATCCATACCTGCAAATTAATCTAGAACAGGCACAGTGAGAGTTTACAGGGTGCAAACTATTAGGTGTCTGGCTGCGTCACTTTTGATTTCCATGGCCATCACTGGTCTACATATATGTGGACTTTGGGAGTTGCTCCTTCAGGGAAGTCTTCCATGCCAGCAGGGCATCTCTCACATACCAGGCTAGCTTTCCGAACGACATTGGCACTATCGTCATGTTGCCTTGGTGCTTGAGCTGCACTAGAGTTTTTTATCATGGTGGTCATTCTTTTGTGAGGGAAGGGCTGCAGATTAACTGCGGGCAAGAGGAAAGGGAATAGGAAACTCCCAGAGCAGTCATCTGGCATCCTCTGCCCACAGGAGAATTTCGGTTTCTTCCTACACACTCCTCACAGCATTTCCTTTTCAAATAGGCATCATCCTCTCTTCCCACTTGTCCCTTGTATTGCTGGATGCTGCTCTTTGTTTGATTTTCTATTTTTGTTGCTGATTCCTGTGTATATTACTTAACTGGTTGCTCAGCAAGTGCTGCGGTCTCTAGACTCTGACTCATTTCATGGCCTTTGCTCATGGCTGCACTTCCTACAAGGTGGCAGGAGAGGAGGGGCTTTCCTTAGCAGGTGACTGGAGCACTGCCCAGCTGCGCTGCCCTCTTCTGTGATGGAGAAGTTTTACTGCACCCCCAATGCCCACCAGTTCTTTCGTCCTGTCTATTATTTATGCTAGTCATACTGTCCTTCAGCCTGAGGTCAGTAAATCTGTTCTTTCTTTTTGAGCCCTTTTTCCCTGTGTCTTTTTGAATGCACTGTTTGCCCAGTCTGCCCTTTATCTGCCGAGATAATAAGCCTTTCTTTTTTCTGTTGCAGTATTGATAGCTTTGCAGTTAACCTTACTTAAATTAAGTGGGAGAAAGGCATGATGGTCTCTTGTAGAAAACCTCACTTAATATCTTTTTCCCATTCTGTATTTATTATCTTGAGTATTTTATGTATTTAAACACTCATCTACCTATCTTTTTGTGACCATGCTAATTAGATACTACATAAGATGGTTTCAGATGAAATCAGTGCATTTTTTAGTTTTTCCCCCTACCAGCTCTTCTAGTGCTAAGAACAATTTATTTTAGAGAAGGTAACTAACTGATCCACATGGCCCATGAAAACACAGTTATGGTGAGCTTCCTTTTGGTGTATTTCTTTGCAAACTCTGTGTTTTCTTGGAACGTGCTTTGGCACGTGCCCATGATCCCGTGACACGTCTCTTGGTGGAGCACTGTCCCCCCCAGAGCAGAGGTGGTGTTGGAGACCTTTCGCTGCAGCCTCCATCCTCTAACAGTGTCACATGCTTGCGTAAGCCTCGTTATCGGCTTCAGGCCTTGATGGTAATCTGCTTCAGCAGTTCAGAGGGTGGCAGATCCAACTCGGGTTGAGCAACACCGAATAAAGCAGTGGACTTGAAAGATGTTTTCTGAGGCAACAAGTGCATAAGTTACGCACGAACACACAAGCTGTTTCTGCAAGGGAAGCAGGCTGGTCGTGTTCATTGCCTGTGCTCTTTCACACAATCAACAGGCAGCTTAGTGACAAGAATACCTCACAATATGAAACTTCAGCACCAACGTGGAACGTTGTAGAAGCCACGTATCCTTGATGCATTAGGTTAGGTGACGCTAGTGTGCCTCATCCTGCAGTTAGCTACTAGAATGTAACATGGGCGACTGACTTACACACGGGCAACGTTACGTCCTGCAAAAATCTGCTAGAACCCAGCTGGGTGTTTGCATGTTGGCCTGCAACCCTCAGCCCTTGAGAGTTGTCCTCCCATTGACCTGCCTAAAGACTGTCCTCTCACCCTCTCCCCTGAGCTGTTCATCTACACCCCTTGAAGTCAGGAGAGCATTCTAACCAAGCAGCGTCTCAGTGGGAGTTGTGGGTTTCCCTCTGCAGAGAATGTCATGGCTGTTCCAAATGTGTCTGTATTTTGGAGGTAATGCTGGTTGTTTTTTTCTCTCTTCCCTTCCTCTCACCTGTCCTTTGCAGATGTTAACGCAGGAGAACGAGTTCAGACCAATAGTGTAGCTACAGCATCAGCCTCCAACTCCACCTGAACCGGTACCAAGCAGCCAGCTGCACAGGAAAAATCACCAGTAATTTGAGTCTTGCTCAGCAACACTGGTCACATTTGGAAAGAAAATTAAAAAGAGGAAAAAAAAAACCACACCAAACCACAAAACAAAACCAACCAACCTGTTCATTTTAGTGTTCAATTTTTTATTATTATTATTGTTGTTCTTATTTAACCTTGTAAAATATCTATAAATACAAACCAGTTTCATTGTATTCTCACTCTGCAGGGTGTCCGGGGCAGGGGTCTAGGTGGGGGGAGGAGGGAAAGCGGAGCAATACGACACACCAATGTCTCTCCCCTCGACAATCTCTTCATGTTGGAAGTTTGCTGTTGTGTACTTCAGAACCAGGACTTTCGCCTCATGCCCCCTCCCACAACAGAAAGAAGGAAAAACAAAACAAAACAAAAAACAAACAAAAAAAACCAACAAAAAAACAAAACAAAACAAACCCCAAACCTCATTCTCTGCTGAAGTTCCCTTTTTTTTTTTAACCTCTTTTTTTATTTTCTTTTTAAGTGAAGTTTCAGACTTTGATGTAGTGCACAGCTTGAATTTGGTCAGGAGCTTAGGCAGGAGTCATTCGACAGAGCTCAGCGTTTCTTGTCAGCGAATCCATATCCCAGGTTGTCCGAAGAACTGCCCCGGCTCGGCGTGGGGAGCGGGCGATGCGGCAGGGA
>NW_008588273.1:0-6424 GCF_000691845.1 Merops nubicus
TTAGTGGAGCTTTTCTGCTTCTGATTTTTCATATTCAAATACTTAAAATATAGAAACAAGCAGATTGAAACTCCTGTTTTTTTCCTAAATAGGTTTAAATTTAAAAGCACACAATGCTAACCTTTGACCTTTACAATTTCCCCCATTTTAGTATGTCCTCTAGACAAGAAGTAAATATGATTATTGTGAAAATTTGCCCTAAGAAGGAATATTTATCCCAGAAGGCACCAAATTAACTTCATGCTCCTTTCAAAAACCTGTTGCTTCCCCTTCCTATGAAGCAAACCTGACTTTGCTCAGCACTTGCAAGCTGTTTGATGCTTCTAAACACATCTCACAGAAAATTAGCACAAGGCTGAGAGGGAGATAATTTTCTGCTTTGGTTGTAGACCAGGAAGTCTGTGCAGTAAATCTCAGTTAAAATCAGTGTGGGTATGAAGAATAACATCCTCTTGGAGATCTTTGTCTTGCATCTCATTTCAACTGTGCTGCACCAGCTAGAAGTCCTCACATTGCAGTCAGTTGGGCTGTGTTTAATTTTTTCATCCAAAGAGATGGCTTTATATTTCTAAAAGGATGTTTTCCATCTTGTTCTTTTGGGCTTTGAGTTTATTTCCAGTGGAAAGAGAAGAATATTCACAGTGGTGTTTACTGCAGCCTCTAGACCTCCTTGGAGTTTAAAAAAGGGTAAGAAATTTGTGACCAGTGTTATTTATGCCTCATTTTTAGACTTAATGATGTGCTGGCTGGAGTGGAAATGACTTTGGGCAGTAATATTCTTTAAGTGTTGTTTTTTGGCCAAAATCTTTGTCCAAGTGTGGTCACAATTCAAAACATGGGAATCCCCTTTACAAGTTTAACTCTCAGACCTTATTTTTCTTGCCAAATACAGCATGTGACATGATATAATTTATATATAACGTATATTGTGACATTGATATTAAAAGATTCAGGGTGATGACCTTGTGCTGGCAATCACTTCTTCTGGATGACAGACTGAGAGAGTTGGGACTGTTCAGGCTGGAGAAGAGAAGGCTCCCAGGGGACCTTATTGTGGCCTTCCAGGATCTTAGGGGGGCTACAAGAAAGCTGGGGAGGGACTTTTTAGGATCTCAAGTAACAACAGGACTGGGGGGAATGGGGCAAAGCTGGCAGTGGGCAGATTCAGGCTGGATGTGAGGAAGAAGTTCTTCCCCAGGAGAGTGGTGAGACCCTGGCATGGGTTGCCCAGGGAGGTGGTTGAGGCCCCATCCCTGGGGGTCTTTAAGGCCAGGCTGGAGGAGGCTCTGGGCAGCCTGATCTAGTGGGAGGTGTCCCTGCTCATGGCAGAGGGGTTGGAACTGGGGGATCCTTGTGGTCCCTTCCAGCCCTGACAGATTCTGATCTGTTTTAGCAGAGGACTTTGGAGCCCTGGTGGCTCGGTGGTTGGACTTGATGATCTTGGAGGTCCCTTCCAACCTAAAGGATTCTATGATTCTATGTTCAATAAGCAAAACTTCTTTTAAAATAGGAGGTGTGGTGAAGGAGCTCTGTGGACAAAGCACTTGTCATCCTTCTTGACTCAGATCATTATCTTGTATGACTGAAAAAGGTGAAATGTTCCCCAATAAGATTATATGAGGAACTTCTTAAGGAACTAGAAGACTTGTGCAAAAAAACATTGGTCAAATGCCAAATTCTAATGAGAAGACAGATTGGGCAGGATTATTTAGGTGCTGACAGACTGCTGAAGGAAGTAAAGATGAGCTGGTTGGTGACAGAGTCAAAGATATATTTTCTAGCAGGTTTTTTTCTTCTTGATTTTTCTACCTGGAAAATACTAGAAGTGGTGGAGTAGCAGAAGAGATCTTGAAGAACATGCCACTTGCTCATTCTTCTGTGAGGGTTTTGTGGTTGTTTTAAGTGGTTGGTTGGTTGTATTTTCAAGGTTATATTCCAGAAATGCTTTTGATGTGGAAGCTTTAATTAGATTTAAAACCAGACTACAAATCTGAAGGTGAGAATATGAAACAATACCCAGTCTTATATTGTAAGTCTGTTAGGGTGTTAATTTGTTGAGTACATTTTTTCTAGGGAACTATATTTTTCCTTATAATGTCTCTGAAAGCTTAGATTTTTGTATTTGGTTTGAGACTTAGCAAAGAAATATTCTTCCTGAAGGCAAACATCTCAACAGCCTCATGTAACTTATTTCAGTTGAGGCAGAAGTTATTTTAGGCTGAGAAACTGTTTTGTGGTTGCTGTTTAAAAGCAAAAGTAACTTGTTACACTTCCTCTAGAGGCTTTGCCATTGTGGATTTCCAAAAGGCATAATCTGGATCCACTGAGAAAAAGACATCTGAGCATTGTTTATAAATATTTATAAAGTGCTGTGATACTCCCAGATCAGAGGTGGTTTAGTGATGTGATGAAAAATTATTTCCTGGGGAAAAAACCCACACGAGTTCCTTGGAGGCTAATGTATAATTGGAATGCAGACTGAGAGTCTTATAGGTAAATAAACCACATGAAAACCCAAAAGTTAGAGCTGCTGGTCATTTTAAAGTACATGTATAACTGAAATTAAGTCTCTGCCTACCTCAAAAAAAGAGGTAGTGGGGCTGCCCACTTCCCCCTAGAGCTGGGGGTCAGTTTCTACCTTCTAATATATGTTCACCATTGGCAGTGGTGGCTGAATCAGGGATAATTTTCTTTGCTGATGGATCACAGTTCCTAAGTTTGAAAAAACATTAATTTTGAAAGTTTCCAAGAACATTTTGATGAAGACCAGAAGGAAGAACTTATTATGACAGTGTTAAATACAGCTGATGCTCAAGAAAACTGCAGTGTGGCATCTTTCACCTCCAAGTGTCTTCATCACCTTGTGCCTCAGACAACTGTAGCTCTACCATGGAGGTGTCTCTACTGGCTCCAGCAGTTGTTTAAAATGGTTTTATTTCCATTTAGCTTTTATCCTGTGTTTTGGTGTGGAAAAAAAGTGAATTGGAGGAGTCCAGCTTACTTCCTTGTGGATGTGGCTCTCCTGTAGTCAATCCCTTCCATGCTCTTGGAAGGTCAGAGGGGCCTTTGCACTGAAATGGTTTGCACAGGAGGAGCTGGACAGGTATAGAGTCATAAAATGGTTTGGGTGGGAAGGGACCTTTCAAAGTCATTGAGTCCAACCCCCTGCAGGGAGCAGGGACATCTGCAGCTAGAGCAGGGTGCTCAGAGCCCCATCCAACCTCCCCTGGGATGGTTCCAGGGATGGGGCAGCGACCACCTCTCTGGGCAGCATTTAGTATCCTAAATAATTTATCCTATGCATTTTTTTTCAAATTGGAGGTGGTTGCTTTCAGTCCATGGAGCTTGAAAAATAAGTCTGAAATGAATCATTCAAGTTGTGCTAGGGAGGTTTAGGTTGGACCTGAGGAAAAATGTCTTCCCCTTGAGGGTTGCCCAGGGCTGTGCCAGGCTGCCCAGGGCAGTGGTGGAGTCCCCACCCCTGGAGGGGGTTCCAAGCCGTGGAGATGTGGGGTGAGGGACACGGGGCAGTGGGGACCTGGCAGTGCTGGGGGATGTTGAACTCCATGATCTTAAAGGTCTCTTCCAACCAAAACAACTCTGTGATTTTCTTCTCTGATGTTTATGCCAGTAGCTTTCTTTTTGCTGGGCAGATGTGCCCACGATTTCAGCAAACTTGGGAAAAACATCAATTTATCTTGCATTTTTTTTCTGTTTCTGATTTCAGATCTTCCTCCTAGTTCCTCGTATCCAGGGCAGAGTTTATCATGGGGAGAAAACTGGATCTTTCTGGCTTGACTGATGAAGAGGCAGAGCATGTGCTGCAGGTGGTTCAGCGAGACTTCAGCCTGCGCAAGAAAGAAGAAGAAAGGCTGAGGTAAGAATAAAAACATGATTAAAAATATTGATCTCTTTGATTTATTACAGATTGCTTTTGGGGGGAACTGGAGGATGCAGATTTTTTTTGTGGTGTTCTAGGCATTAATAATCATTCCTATCACACAGGCAATAATGTATCCAAACTTCTCCACATGAATTCAATTATTGAGTAGTAATCCATTTCTGTGTTTAGTCTACCCTGGCTTCAGCCAAAACAATGATCACTGATGGTTTGTGGCTGCAGTTTTTGCTTTGCTAGCAGAAGCTGAAGAGTTAAGTAACAGACTACAAGAAATTAGGTTAATCTTCACTGCTAATAAATGTTTTTAGGGTACTAAAGTAAAATGGCAGCTGTTTTGGAGTTAAGATACCAATGTCTTCTACAGCATTGCATTTGTGAGTTTATTTTTCTGTGTTCTGTAAACAAAATGGTGTTATGAAGGTGTGGAGAAGAGCCCTGCTGACTATCTGCATTTTCTGCTGCAAAGCTGTTTTGAAACTCTCTGCAGTGAGAATTTTTAGTGGTGGTTCTCTAGTTGAAATCCTTCTCTCAACTTTATGCTGGTTTTATCAGACAGGCTGCTCTTGTACATTTTGTAAAGAAATTACATGGCTAAAATAGTAAGATAACAATAAGATAACCATATATAAATAGTTGATGATTAGTGTGGTTGATTTATTATGCCTTGCTGCTTCATACTGGTTCAGTTTCTTTTTTTTGTGTGTGGCTCTCAGCCTGATATCAGATTAATATTTACTGTTCTTTGTTAGTTGTTCACACTTAATCTTTCTATCTTGATGATGTGTTGGTTCTGTTCTTTGGCAGTAGTGTTATGTTTTTATTTAGTGTAATCATCCAGAGTCATTGAGGCTAAAATTATAACACAGGCTTGTAAACAGATGGGCTTTGTTTTCTGGGAATCAGCTTGAAGGAGGCAAACCAAGCAGATGTGGCAGAATCAGGAAGGTGATGGGTTTGAGTTGCTTGGCACATATGCTCAGGACTAGGCTGTGGTGGTGGTTCAGCCTTGTGTGCATGCCCCACCTCTGCCACCACAGCTCTGCAGGCTGGCCCTGGGCCACTGATAATCACAGCTGGCTTTTTGAGCAAGGGGACTGCACACCCAAAGGGTTTGTTTTCTCCAATTCCTCAAGTTTATTTTCTTCAATTTCAGGCTTGATGCAGAGTGGCAACGGTGAGGAAGGTTGAGCTGGTTTGAGAGTTGAATGCCTTGCTGCCTCTTCATTGCATCCTGCAGTTTGTGGGGTTTATTGTACTTTTTTTTTTTTAAGAAACAACAGGGAACAGTTTACAAGGCCAAATATGTTTGTGAGATAGGCCTCTGCATAAACAGCTGTGTGAAAGAGATTGCTGCCTTTTATTTGTTTCAATTTATTGCCTGTGTATTCAATTTTCCAGACTGTCTAAATGTGCTGCTGTTTATTCCCCTCTGCTGAGGGCAAAACCAGTTCCCTCTTTGGTTTTGTTTTCAGAGTTATCACTGCATCTCTAAACATGCTTGTCCCTTTGTTTGGGGTCAGGAATACTGAGTAATCAGGGTGTTATAAGGAAAATTGTCATTTTACAGGCAAAAAGAATGATGGATTGTGTTCCTGAGGTAGATGTTCCCAACCTGTTACATTTTAGCCCTGTGGAGTGGTTAAAAGATGTTCTGATAGTGAATTTAACATTCCAAATGGTGGCAAAGACAAATGTTTCTTTGCAGGGGAGGTGATTCTCTTTTGTTTAAACCCCTGCTTTTAATCACCTGGGAAAGTGTATTTCCAACAATTACCTCCTGGTACCACATGGGCACGTGAAATCAACTCATTAATTACTCAAGATCCTGAGGTGAGGTCCCTGGAACAGTGCAGGGAAGTGGTGGGAGTGGACTGTCACCTGCAGGCAGGAGCATCCCTGCCTCTTGCCTGGTGCTTCTCAGCTGGGTGGTTGAGGATCAGCTTTGCTCTCTTCATCCAGTTGCTCTCCAAGTTGTGGTAAAGACAAACTGCAGCAATTCCTCATCAAATCTCCAGCAGTGCTTCACGTGCAGGAAAAATGAGATCACTGGAGGGCCCTCTTCACTCTGGTGGGTGTAATTTTCTTTTAGCCAAAGCACTGGTAGGGGACTGGGATAGAGCCTTGTGTAGATGATGATGAAATGTTTTAAATTAAGAGAGCTGCTTTCACCTACATTCTTCTTTCTGCTCTTTTTGCTTCATAGTCTGTTTTAGACTGAGTAGAACCATGAAAAGGCTTCTTGGGAAACATTCTCCTACCTGACAACACCCAGAAACCAGCTTGATGCTTTTTTCCTGCCATACTGCAGTAGACTTGAGTGTATTTACCATATGTGTCATAGGTCTTGTAGTGGATAAAATATTACACTCCTTCCAGCCTCTGTTAATCAAAATATTGTCTGTGTGAGTCATATCAAAGTGGCATGATGCCAAGTCAGACATTTGGGTAGCTCTCTGTTGATTCTCCCTATCAGTTCTTGTTCCTCCTTCCTGTGGCAGGCTTGTATTGAGTACCTTAAAACAA
>NW_008588274.1:0-1810 GCF_000691845.1 Merops nubicus
TAGGAAACACATTGAACACTTTCATCTAGATGAAGGGTTTCCCGTCTTTCTTTATCTTTCGAGGGGGAAAAGATTTAGAGGTTTGTCACCCACATATTTTGCTGCCTTCCTCCACCCCCCTTTTATTTTTTTTTTTCAGTTTAAATGCACACAGCATTAAATAAAATTTAATGCAGCGTAAAAAAAAAAAAAGGTTCCTACGTACGGAGTTATTTATACTCAACAAACAGGACATCTGTTTTTCTTTTGAAAAATCTGGAGTTTGAAGTTCTTAATTTCATCCAGAGTCTCTATCAAAGCTCCGAGATTTCTTTTTTGTTCTTGGAGAGCGATCCTTACAGTGAACCACAAAGAAAGTTGGTGACCAGAAGGGTCAGTTAAACTTTAAAAAAAAAAAAAAAAAAGGAAATTTTTAAAAAAAATCAGAGCGACTGCGACTGCTGAGATACCGGTTATCTCAAAGCATCCCCTCGTATTTGGGCATTGCTCGGTTGTGCTGTAGCTATGCTGCTTAAACTGAAACACAGAGGCCCAGTGAGGGAGGGGAAGCTCGGTGGGACTATTTTGGGGTGTTTATCGCTGTGATTGTTAGGATCATAGGGCCGATCAGATCGGCGGTACTTTGTTGATCCTATGGGCCGAATATTCCTCTGTTCCGCTGCTCATGTTTTATTCTGGAGGTAAATGTAGGTGTTGGAAACGTCTGAGAGAACCCTCCCCTCTGCTAAAACTGAAGCGGTGGCAGCATCACTCTCTTGCCGTTGCGGGTTTCGTGCATGCGCAGGTGGCGAGTGGTTTGGTGGCCGAGTTTAAGACGCGCTTGCCAAAATGAAGTGGCTCTGTATGGAGACAACGGTTCTGGTCATGTGTGCAGACCAGAACCCTGGTGGGGAGGGGAAGGGGCTGCGGAGCGCGGCGCCTGCGTTGCTTGGGACCTGTTCACTTCGGTTCGTAAGGTGATAATGCAGGGACTACTGCGCCTGCATGAAAAAAGATACATTTGGGCGAGCACTCCGGTTCACGGAGTAAACTGCGATTCCCTTTTAAAGAAAATCCCTTTTATTTGCTTTAAAAAGGGACGCGGGGCGCGGAGGCGTAATCCTCTGGCATTCACCCAGCAAGGATGCGGATCAGCAGAGGCATCATCACCTCCGTTCTAGCTGCTGAGTACCTTTGTGTGTCCATTTCCCCTACACCAGCTCCTCTCTGTATTTTTCGCGGTTTATGCTTCTCAATTAAGGCGAAGCACCTGCTTTGAGTGAACGGGGAACTGCAAAGACAGAAGCCAGCGGATCGTAACGCTAAGAAACAAGGAACCCAAAGGCAACTTGCGTGCTAGGGTGATTTTGCACCAGAAACGCTACATGTTTTCCAGTGAGCGCCACAGATTATCGTTCATTTGCCTCTCCTTTAATCCCAAAAGCGTGAACATCAATCAGAGAACTCTACCTCAAATGACCCCAGTGGAAAAGAAATATCCTCGCGGATCTGCTTGAAGTCAGCTGGGGATCCGGCTCGATCTGTCCCCTGCTTGCTGGGCTGACCACAGCAAAGCTGACACAGCAAAGCAAGCGGGGAGCAGTACCCTGGCCGTGTGAGGGCCGGTCGGACAAATCCCCCGAAGCTGTTCTCCAGCAGCGGGACCGGTTAATACCATGTGCCGCTTCGCCCTCCCCGCCCCCCCGCCTTGCCTGTGAACCAGTGCCGCGGCCACCACCGGTGCAACCCAGCCCAGGGTGGCTACCAGCGGTTCGGAGGGGCCGGGGCCACCGCGTTCAGCTGGTTGGCAGCCCGTTTGCTCCTCCACAGC
>NW_008588275.1:0-669 GCF_000691845.1 Merops nubicus
AGAGTAATCAGAATTAAAAATGTACTGTATAGGGGAAAACTGTCGAGACTGTGATGCCAGTTGCTTATGAGGAACCCAACTATGCTCTTCTGATGTATGGGAGGACCAGTGCTGGTCATTGGCCTCAGATCTTCTCAGACAAAGCAACTCAAAGGATGCAGTTTTTAAGCACATTCTGTCTGAATCTCCCGCCAACTTCCCCCAGAGCTGTAAAAGCTTTGCAGCAGGTCTGGGTGTTTCATGGCAAACTCCAGAGCACATGGCAGCAGATGCTGTTGGTAGCCTTAGCCCCATTTGCAGAAAGCCATGGGACTCCTGAGCTGCAACCCGGGTTCTGCCTTGCATACCTCCAGCTCTGGGAGATTTTCTCCACCACGGAGCTGCCCAGTCACGGCAATCTCATCCCTGCAATGCCTGGCCCTCGCCAGGGTCACGCCAGCCTGCGCATGGAAATGGGTTTTCAGCACATCACTGAGCTGCTGCGTCAGCTTGTGCTCTCCCTTGCACCCAAAAATACACAGATCTGACACAAAATGCGCCCACTGCAGGTGGTGCCTGTAGGACCAGGGAGGATGCTCCTTTCTTGGGCCCTCATGTGTGCTCCTGGTTGTGGCCCCACCACCTCAATCATGCACCGGGACAGAAGAGACTCACCTCTCCCCCACCTCT
>NW_008588275.1:680-1176 GCF_000691845.1 Merops nubicus
CCGTCCCCCCGCCTCCCCAGTGCTCCCTGTCCCAGGACACGCTGGGCTGGGGGCTCCTCCTGGCCCTGTCACCCCAGGCCCCCCACAAGCCTCAGGGCTTTGCCCAACCCTGGGCCCGGTCTCCGCCCACCCTGTGAGCCAGGGCCCATGCACGGGTCTGGCAAGGGCAGGGGGTAAAACCGACTCCTGGCAGGGGTGAGGTGAGTGGGTGGGCGGCATGGAGCAAACGGAAGTCCTGAAAGAGGCTGGGAAGGAAAAGAAGATGAGAGGAAGAGATAAAAAGAGGAAAAGGCAGAAAGATGGGAAGAAAAAGACAGAAAAGCAAAAAAAAAAACCCAACATTAAAAAAAAATTAAAACCACAAAAGGAAGGGAAGGACAGGATGAAAGAAAGAGAGATAACGAAAGTGCAAATAAAACACAGGGTGAGACCAAGGATGATCAGATGGGTGGAAGGGTGCATATAAGAGAGGTGGAAGGAGGGAAGGGAAGGGAAG
>NW_008588276.1:0-1342 GCF_000691845.1 Merops nubicus
GGGCTTGCTCGGGCAGGTCGGCTCCAGCTCAGCGGGGAGGGCGGGGAGCTGGGGAGTGTGCTCAGCAAGCAGGATGGCTCCAGCTGTGACCCATCGGGCTCGGTTTGGGCACGGGCTGTGCCTAACGCTGCTGATGCACTGGGTTCTTTGTGAGGTCAGGCTCCAGGAACCATGACAGAGTGTTTACTCTGAAACCTACTGAGGGCAGTGTTAAACTCGGTGCTGGCTGAGAGACAGCCGGGACAGGCTCTCCCCAGCCTTAGACTTCAAAAGCAGCCTGGCAAGTAGTGACCAGAAAACACATCAATAAACGAGAAGGGAGACAAAGGGATAAAAAACCAGCAGGAAACCCCCACCTGGCCCTGCTCTGCCAAGCCTTCCAGAGCCTTTCTGCCTGACTTTGTTCACTGAGGATTTAGGGTATAATTTGGGGGTGAAAGATGCCAGATAGGATCAAGACCGATACACCTGGAGGATGAGTATCAGCTTTCCTCTGCTCTGTAACCTGAGCCCGTCAGAAGCAGAAGGCTCAGGCGGAGCAGCCGCCGGCGGTTCATCCCCAGCAGGCCAGGAAGGCCGGCGCTGACCTTTCCTGCTCCTGAGTTTGCTCTGGATTAAGATAACACCTTTTAAGGGCTGAATCCTCCCCCCGGGGGGTTCCCACACAAAGGGGATGGGGTTTGAAGCTCACATTCCCCCCACGCCACCCCTGCAGCCCCTCGATGAGCGAGGACCTGGTCACGCCACCGAGTCTGCAGGTGTCCACCCAGCCGGCTCAGGGCACCCCGACTGTCAGTTAACTCTTCCTGACGATTGCTGATCCAAGAAGAGCAAACCAGGGGAGCGACGGATGCGTTTGTCTGCGTGGAGGGGTGGGTGAACCTCAGAGCCCGCGTGGGGGCTGTGCCAGGGGGCTGGGGTTTAACCTCTGCTCTCCCCAGAAGGGAAGATCTGGTCTCGTCGGGTTGCTAAGAACCAGGATAAGAGCCTCAGCTTCTCTCCTCTGTGCTCCTTTAATCTTCCCCGTTTCAGGAGCAGAGAACAATATTGCCCTTTCATTAATCCCAGCTCCTGTGCAACGTCTCAGCTTTAGACCATGACAGAACCTGCTCCATTAAGGACCTTTTTGTTGCAGGGCAAGATGTTAAAACATTATTTTCCCCTCATTTTAGTCCAAATCCATCTCAAAAAAAAAAAAAAAAGGCAGCTAAAAAACCCTTAAACGTGTATCATCAAAATTTTCCCCCTTTAACAACAAGGCCACGAGAACAGCTGTCCCTGTGGAGGACGGCCACCCTGTCCCCAGGTCTGGGGGTGCAAAACAGGGGCTGCTCCATCCACA
>NW_008588276.1:1403-2030 GCF_000691845.1 Merops nubicus
GGGCGCCCTCAACCCCCGACCACCCCCCGAGGGGGCAGGGCTCCAGCCTGCCCTGGAGCTGCCCCAAGGACAAGCAAGGGCCTGGGCACAGGGACGGCCACGGGCAGGGCTGTGGGGGAGCCGGGGCTGCCTCTGCATTAATCATCTTTCACAGGGAGATGTCTAATTACAAAGGCATTCAGGACAGGTCTGCAAATAGGGTGGAGAAACTGGATGACCTAAAATATTTAATTATCAGAAGAAGGGATGGAAATTACACCTGTAAATAGTTCCAGAGAGAAAGTGTAATATTTTCCATCTCATTTAGGGAGAAAGAGGGCAGAGGATTCCACCTGCAGCCACAGTTCAGTGTGGGAAGGAACCCTCCACACAGCACTGAGCCTCGGGCCTGCCCAGCCCACAGCCCCAGGGCTTTGTTTGAAGTCCCCAAGCTCACCCAGCACCAGGCAGGATGCCTGGAGCCCACCTTGGCATGAAGGTGCCAGTGCAGAGCCCACCTGGCACCTGACCTCTGATAATTGGCATCAATGGCAGCACAACGGCTTCCAAAATGGCTGGAAGAGGATTTGTGACGAGAGGGGTCCTCACCCGGAGCAGCCTGGGGAGCCCTGGGGACCCCCACCCTCC
>NW_008588276.1:2184-2529 GCF_000691845.1 Merops nubicus
ACCCGGGGCTGCTGCCTTCCTGCTCCCTCCTCACCCTCCCGGCTGGAGGCGAAGAGCGTTTGCCATGCTGGCTCCTCCAGCACTGGGCAGACTTCTACACGGGGGTCACAGGGCTCCTGAACCCCCACTTTGGCTTAGCTGGGGGTTGGCATGGCAAGCAGCCACCCAAAATCTTCTTGACGCCTAATTAGCCGGGGGTGACGCTGGCTCTGATCTCAGCCCCCAGGTCCCCACTCGGCTCCGTGCCCCTCAAGGCTTCCCGGGGAGCACGTGGGGCCGGGCACACGCTCGGTGCCACGGCACAAGAGGCTCCCACCAACACGGCCACAGTACAATAAATGAAGC
>NW_008588277.1:0-2117 GCF_000691845.1 Merops nubicus
TAATATTATATATAGCTATATATATTTGCTATATTATAGTTTTGGAGCAAGACAAGCACTCATCATCACTTGTATAGAGATGGTGGCAATAGCATAAAAGAACCAACAGTAAGTTCCATATTTTTTTTTTTTTATCCAATCTGTGAATTTAAATGAGGAGGGTTTAATCTGGAAGCTGGTTTCTAAGGCTGTCTGAAATATTGTTTTTATCCTTCATTATGTATTCTGCTAATGACAGCACGCTTGTTAGAGCAGGCCAAGGTCAGTTATGCTAGTCCTCCACTACAAATGAGACTCAGCAATGATTTTGGTGCTGTTATTGATTTAACTTGTTGAGGTGTGGCCTTTCCCACTAAAATATTGTTAATAATTCCATGCATCTCCAAAGAGTGACAGCAGCAGCAGCAGTTCACCTAGTATTTGTCTGCACAATAGGTGTTTATTTGGTTTGCCCATTCTCAGTTCAGTTCATTAGATTACTCACCTAATGATTGAAACTCACAGCTGCCACAATAGCAGATATCCTTTTTTTGTCGTTGCTGCTTCTCCAAATTAAATGCTGATAGATGTTTTAAGGCCCTAGAGGAATAGTATTTGAGGCTGGCACTAAGTTATCTCTTGTTTCTTTAAAGATTATTTGTAAAGGACTGAAAGTCAGCAATCACCTTCACTTCAGCATGCTAAGGGGGAAACAGAATTATTTTTCATCTACAGGAGGTGATGAATTTGCATAAGGAAAGAGCTGGGCTGGGACATTTGGCTGTTTGCAAAGCACACAACAGTCAGGAAGTCTCCAACTACAACACGTGGGTAGGCACATGAATTACACAGAGTCCAAAATAGCTGAGGTTAGAAGGTACATCTGGAGACCATGTAGTTGTATCTCTCTACCTAAAGCAAGGTCAGCTGCAGCAGGTTGCCCAGAACAATATCCAGTCATGTTTTGAATATTTTAATATTTCCAATGTCCAAATAGTTTTTCATGTTTCCAACAACAGAGACTACACAACCTCCCTGCACAGTTTGTTCCAGTGCTTGTACATCCTCACAGTAAAACCAGTCTCAGTTTGTGTCTCTGGGAACATGGGTCTATACAAACACTTTAACATTATCTAAATCACATTTGAATGGACAATGGACAATTGTTGGTTTTTCTAAGGGCAAGTGTAGCCATGGGATGCAGGTGAGCTTAAACCCATACAGATCTATCTTTTCTCCTTTCTTCAAACACAACCAAATACCTGCCCTGGCACCAGAACAGTTTTAAATTCTTTTATACATATATCTATAATGGTATCAACATGAGAATTGAACAAGCCAGCAGCATGGAATCTGTTGCTTAGTTAAGGCAAAACGAAATGGGTGAAATTTTCCCAGGCAGTGCTCCCACTTGCAGTGAGAGTGTTGTGCCTAGGGCAGCAGATAGAAACCTGAGATTTCTTCCCTCACTTTAGTGAACCAAACCACAGGTACTATTTTCCCTCTCCAGAATCCTTAACAGAGTCTTGCAAGACCAGAGTTTAACTTCTGATGAATATATTATTTATATAAAAGGCTTTTTTTTTTTTTTCACTTCTACCACCAAAGCAAAACTTCCTTTTCCCTTCACTTCCCTTTTTTTTTCAGCACTGTGTTTGCTATTGCTTAGACAAAACACGACCCTTCCTCTCAGAAGTTTACTTCAAGCATTTGCTTTTGTGTCAGGTCTTTTCTGGATTTGTGATCGAAACACTTCTGCCCCCTTTTTACCTCAGTCTATCTGGATTTGGTCAGCTTTCACAAATCAACATGACTTTTGACCTTTGTAAGGACAGAGTGAAGTCATTAACACATTCTATCCTTCCCTTTCTTCTTTTCTTTAGGGTGAACTGTTTAGCCTGGAGAAGAGAAGGCTGAGAGGGGATCTTATCAATGCCTATCAATATCTGAAGGGGTGTCAGGAAGATGGGATCATTTTCTTTCCAGTGGTGCCCCATGATAGGATAAGGGACACTGCATATAAACTGGAACACAGGAAGCTCCACCTAAACATAAGGAGAAACTTCTTTCCTATGAAGATGACAGAGCCCTGGCGCAGGCTGCCCAGAGAGGCTGTGTAGGCTCCCGGTCTGAAGATT
>NW_008588277.1:2199-25174 GCF_000691845.1 Merops nubicus
AAACTTCTTTCCTAGGAGGATGACAGAGCCCTGGCGCAGGCTGCCCAGAGAGGCTGTGTAGCCTCCTGCTCTGAAGATTTTCAGAACACACCTGGATGCAGTCCTGTGATACCTGCCATAGATGACCCTGCTTTAGCAGAGGGGGTTGAACTAGATGATCTCCCGAGGTCCCTTCCAGCCCCTACCATTCTGTGATTCAGCACATAAGGAAGAAAGTCAGAGCACACTGAAATGTAATGGGTATCTGACAAGTTCCTGGATTCACGTTATTTTTTAAACTAATTCTTTAAATAGCCAAAGGCATTTCTTTTTCTGAGGGTACAACACAACACTGAGGAATTGCCACTTCAAAGGAAAATTAATCACTCAATGATATTTAGCATTACATTTTATCAAGACATGACTGAGTAGCAGGTTCATATTTCAGCTTTTCAACAAAAGAAAATTTTCAAAGGAGTTTAGAGAACATCCTGTCTCCTTTTCTACCTTTCCTCATTCACTCCCACTCTGTCTCAGAAGATGCTTATTCTGTCTAAAACTTCTGCCTTTGGATAAGGAATAGATATCTCTCTGTTGCAGTTGATGGGACTCCATCCAGTCCATTCCTTCTGGCAGGTGACTAGTACAGAAACCCACCAAGGTGTTTCCCCTCTGTGTTTGGTCTGGCTGAGATGGAGTTAATATTCCCCATAGCAGCCCCCAGAGTGCTGTGCTTTGTGTTGGTAGCTAGAAAGGTGTTGATAACACATCATGGTGTTTTTGTTACTTCTGAGAAGTGCTCTCACAAGATTGAGACTGTCTCTCCAACATTCCCCCCTCACCAGTAGGCTGAGGGAGGGCAAGATCTTGGGAGAGGACATAGCCAGGACAGATGATTTAAACCGATGAAAAAGATATTCCATAACCATATAGCATCTGCTTAGCAATAAAAGCTAAGAGAAAGGAGGAGGAAGAGGATAGAATTAATTGCTTCACATTTCTCTTCTGGAGCAACCACGACCTGTACTGAAGCCGTACCTCCCAGGAAGTATCTGGACATCACCTGCAGATGGGAAGTAGAGAGTAAATCTTTTGTTTTCCTTTGCTTCTGTGCACAGCCCCTGTTTTTGCGTTATCAAACTGCCTTTATCTTGAACCATGTATTTTCTGTCTTATTTTCTCCCTCACCCCCATACTGCCCAGGAAGGAATGATAGAGTAGCTTGGTGGGCACCTGGCATCCAACCAAAGTCAATCCACCATACCCTGCATCAGTGGTATTCACAATTTGTTACCAAAGCTTACATCACAATACCTGTTATTCCCAAAGAAATTCTTAATGTACTGCTCAGCCAAAGATCACTAGCTCAGACAATTCCCAACAGTTTTTTATAACAAAGGATAAGTGTTATTTATGATATGACATTTGAGAATACAAGTGTCTTTTTTTGCCATCAGTTCTAACTAGAGTTGTCACTTGTTTTACCTGAAAAGTTTTCTTAAGTAGTATTTCACTTGGATGGAATATTTTGTAAATGTGCACTTATCACAACAAATTAAAATGTTTACCAAAGTCTGACAAAACTAAAACATAGTTTTCGACATTTAGCTGTAATAAGACTTGATCTTTGTGTTTTAGATAGTGCTTTAATTTTGTTACTAACACAAAAGAGATAGCTATGCCAAAATTCTATAGCTGTAACTAAGCAAGTCATTCAAGAGCTGAGGTGAACACACAGTGCTAACTGGATTCACCATTATTTGATATAAAAAAAATTATGCTTATCAGCTTCACACAAACACAGGATTTTAGCAAGAAATCTGGGCAGGGGAATATGAACTATTTTTTTTTTTTTTTTAAATTGTCATTCCTATAAATAACAATTCAAAACCAAAAACATTCTTCTGATCACATTTAAAATGGCTCATAAATGGTCTAGTTCAAAGTCAGTGTTTGAAGAGAACTGAATTTAGTGTGAAAGGAGATGGAACTATTGTGACTAGTTAACAAACACAAAGGTGTTTCATTTTTCTCTCAAAACTTTGAAATATTTAAAGAATATTAACTTATCTCTCATTTTTTTTTTTAATTAAGTAGCTTATTATATGCCATGGCATAGCTACTTAGAGCAGCTTGTTAATGAAGGTATTTATTATAATACCTGGGAAACTAATAAAATTTGGACCCAACTGAACTTGGTGGTTTCTGTTGTAGCAGTAGAGATTCAGTTTGGAACACCTGCAGCCCATGCAACAGACTTGGATTTCAAGCCAGGGCCAAGTCTCCAATAAGACAAGGCAGCTGTAAACTCTTTTATGGCTCTTAGTTTGATTTTAGGCTCAGCAACTTCAACATGAGTTTTGTATAGGTTATGAATAATTTAGGTGGGACTCTGCCAAGAGAATTTGAGCTTTCTGACTCTAAACTGAGCAACAGGTACTATCTAAAACAGAAGCATTGGCTCTGCTAGTACTAGCTCTGTCTTGAAGATCTCTCAACTCTTCAGTCTGTGCTGTGACGCTGACAGATCATTACTTTGCCCACTTTCTTCTGATGAGCTCAGAGAGCTTATGTGGCTCTAGAACACTTCTGTTAGGGATTGGTAACTCCCAGGCCTTCCAAAAAAATTCACATAGCTTTGTGTGACACAATTTGTTCTCCTGTTTTCCTGTATAGTGAAAATAAGCAAGGATTCATATCAGTGGATCCATAATGGAGCCAAAGGAGAGGATATACAGCTGCAACAGCTTGACACGATACGAAGAAATGTGCAGTTGGTGTATCAAGGATTGTGTCATTTGCTTCTTTTTCCCCTGGGAAATATGCAATCAACCCCAAAAACTGCAATGCAGTTCCTTGTTTCATTGGCATTTGGTATTTTGACAGGTGGTAGAAATAGGAACCGTTCCTTTCCTATTCCTTCAGCAGTGGATATGTCCAGTATGTTAAAAAATACTGTGACATAAGTATGAGCCACTCACTAGGACATAATCCTAAAATTTTATCCCACTCATTTTCTACCATCAATATGAAGTAAACATGCTCAGTGTAAGACTGGTCTTTTGCATGGCCATGTCCAGAAAGATAGACTTTTTCAGGAAAACAAGAATGAAAATAAAACAACAATTCTACTATTACTAGTTTTCCTTTGTTATTATTGTCTGAAGAATACTAAATTTTTGGTTTTAAGATTTACACTGACATTTAGGGCAGAGGTATGAAATCATCAAGATCTGTTTTCTGTCACTGTACGTGCATAATTTCCTTCTTTTAATTTCACATTCTAAGTTAATTTAGTGTTAAGAATATTAGATTAGGCTCTAGGTTACTGAGGAGTAGATCATATGCTAAGCCAAATAGATGGGCAGTTTACCACAGCTAAGGATCCACCAGTAATTGGTTTGTGAGAGGCAGAAATAAAGGCTAGCCCTTCCCTATATTTTCTCTCTAGTTTTCATTTTATATAAGTGAAATAAAAATGAGGTAACCTTTATATAAACTCAGCTCCAAGGATGGCTATATTGCTGATATAAAAGTTATGTCTATCCTGCCAGACAGCTTAGCTTGCAGTTCTCATCCTCCAGATTGTATAAACGCTAGTGTTTTCTCAGGCCATATTTTGGAATGAATTATTTAATTTCATCCAAAACAAACCTCAGTTCCTGCAAATAGTTTGCTGTGGGGTGCCTGTCCCAATAAACAGTAGATGAAAGGTAGTTTTGGCTCCCTTTGTTCTCAGCAGTGTTCCACATCATCGCAGCAGCTTTTATATCTGTAAGAATGTCCTCGTACTTTTTTCTTACACCCACAGCGTGCAATTCATATCTTCAGCTTTCTGGTATAAAACTCCAAAACTTTACAAGGCTGCAACACAACACTCCTATAGTTGCTGTTCTTTGAATCAAAACAATGCAAAATGACATACACACAATACTAAAGCACACATCAGCCTCTTTCAGGATTTCTGGAGCATTTCATGGAGCACAGGGGACACCCAAAGCCAAGTGCTGTGTGGTGCAAGTGTAACCAGTCACCTTCAGAGAGGTCTAGCACTGAGAAATGTGGACACAACTACTCCGTGCCTGGTTTTGAACCCAGGGATTAGTGACTGCAGGCAACGCAATTAGCAATACAGAGTAAATCACATAAAGCCTTTTGAAAAGACATCACTTCCACAAGAACAGGCATCTACTAATGCAAGCATGCTGGCGAGTTGTCACCCTGCAGCACCATTCCAGAGCTGTTTCAGATCAGTGAACTCTCCTCTAAAGTTAAAAACTGTGGTGAAAAATGTCAGCGACAACAAAGTCAAGCCAATTCTGTGTTTAGTGTGCATGAGGCTTGAAGGTTTGACAGAGGATAAGAGGATATGTGTCCTGGTAGCAGCAGAGCTCTGGAAGAGGGCTGAGAGTGGGAATATGAAGTTCCTGCTTGGGCAGGATCTACTGGTTTAGATCTGCTGCAGCTCTTATGGAGGTATTTAGCTGGGTTAACAACATTAATAACTATCTTTTAATTGCATGATGTATTGTTTGTTGTTTTGTTTAATTTTCTTTTAGGTCCCAGCTACTTGTGTGCTATTAACTTTTCCATACTCTGAGATTGCCATGAGATCATGGAGAAAGGAGATGAAAATGAGAAGTCAGCACCATCTCAAGGCTGAGAAGACAATCAGGAGAGTACTGTTAGGAAAAGAACAAATGACTATTGACATTTAATCTGGCATCAGGGTTCATCTCTGACTCCTGATTTTTGAACATGTCACCAATAAGGCATCAGGGTGGAGCTCCTCAAACTCCTGAATGGCCTCAAGTAAGTTAGGATGCTGCTTGTAAGCTTCAAGTTATTTACTTTCAAATTAAGTTCTGCAGGTTGTGTATTATGAAGAATGGGTCAATTGTACTTTCCAGTTGGTATTAAAGACATATCTCTAGTCAATATCAGACTTTGTCTAATTATCATAATGGTGTTACTGAAGGCTGAAGGCAGGAACCATGCCTCTTCCTTTCTCTGCTGTTTCTGTATTGTTCCTCTTTGTTCTATGCCCAAATTTCTCTTCTGGAGACATCCAGCTCATTAGAAATCCAGCATGGAAAATCGGATGCTGATAATGCAATACTGTTAACTTTTCCAGTTCACTGAAGGGCCAGAAGAAAATAAAAAGATAATCTCAGGGGAAACGTGGTCACCAGCCGCTCATTCCTGTCTCTTCTACTGATGTAGGAAATGCATAATTTATACCAGCAGGTCTTCAAGCAGGTTTTTCAGTTACTAGGAAATTAGGTCAATATGTTTTCATTTACTCTGAATTGGCTTCATTTATTTATTTATTTGTTTCTAATGTGGCACAAACATTTTTCTTTTAACAGTTCCTGGCAGTTATATTAACATTCTGCTATAGCTAATGGCTGAATAATTATTTTTCCTGGAACCCAGACTGAAAGATTAACCTTGGTATTTCTTTTTAAACCTTTTAAATTGTGTTCAATTGCAGGAGTATTTATAATACAGTAGCAGTTTTGAATAGAAAATAAATTAATAAAGGAATTACAATTTCATCAGCTCTATAGGCAAAGTTAAAACCGAACTACAACAATGAGAAAATTAATGTAGGTACATAGTATTATTGCTCTTTGGTTTGTGAGTCAGAAAACTGAGACCCTTTCAAAGTGTATATTCTTCTTTAGACTACACAGAAGTGTTGATTTTTTAATAATATAAACAAGTCTGTCTTGTCCACTAGTGTGGGCTCATCTTCTTTAAGTTCATTTCAATGTGTTTACACCAAAGAAACAATTTGAGCCTGCACCCAAGTCCTTTTTAACTTAAGACTTTCATTATCCAAAGAATCAATAATTTTCTGTTCATTAGGAAAAGTCCCAGCAAAGGACATATAAATGTTAATAAGATTATAAATACAGGATTAAATAAGAGATATGTACAAAAAAGGAGAAAGGAGATTATTTGACAGGTCTAACTGCTGGTAAATTTAGTGTAAATCATTAAAAATAGTTCCTGAATCCTTCCAATACTGAAAGTCTTGACTGTATTTTAGGAGAAAAAGAACAATCAAAACTTTTAATTCCAAAAAACAATTGGCAAATTAAATATCCTGGATTTTTTTTTTTTTTTTTTTTAAATATATATAGTTCTTGTGGTTCAAAATCCCTGCATTGCTTGAGACCAAGTTGAATTGTCTTAAATCAGCAATGAGTGATTTTTAATGACAGTGGTGTAGACCTTTTCTTCGTCAGTAACTATTTGCAGGCCTGGCCAATATTGACATTTAGTTGTGTAATTGCAAAACAATGCAGACAGAAAATATCAGCCTAGGGAATGCTCACAAACTGTTTATCTTCAGTGATGTGTTTCACTATTTAAAATTTATTATGTTTTCTTTTCTGTTGCATTTTTTTTTGCATATATCTTTTTAGTACTTCAATGAGTAAGGCGAAATAATGACTAAATAATGCATAAAGAAAAATCTCATTTTACCAGATGATAATTCCTGAAAATATGTTTTTTTTTTCCCCAGTAATCAAATGCTTAAATGTAAATGGACATCGTATTTGTGAAAAGAAACTGTAAAATATCAAAGAACAATGTTATAATCAAGTCAATGATCCTGCTCCTACAATTTTATAGACTTCATTTATTCTTGTTGATAAACTAGTTATATAATGTATTATTTTACATCATATAGTAAATAATAGATAGTATTTACACATATAATATAATATACAGTATATAGTAAATAATAATATTGACAATAATGAAGGAATACAAATTATTACTAAAAGTAGCCCTCGGGGAGTGCAGGGATCAACCATAATAACCTCCAATCATCTAGGAAGAAGCAGTTCAGGACCTGCTACACCACTTGGATACTCACAGGTCTATGGAACCAGATTGGATCCACCCGAGAGTGCCGAGGGAGCTGCCGAGGAGCTTGTCAGGCCTCTCTCCATCATTCCTCAGCAGTCCTGGTTAACAGGGGAGGTCCCAGACAACTGGAGGCTTGACAATGTGCCACCCATCTACAAGAAGGTCTGGATGGAGGATCACAAGCAGTGTTCCCCCGGGCTCAGTTTTGGGGCCAGTCTTGTTTAATATCTTTATCAATGATCTGGATGAAGGGGTCGAAAGCACCCTCAGCAAGTCTGCAGATGACACCAACTTGGGCAGGCATGTTGATCTAGGAAGGCTCTGCAGAGAAATCTGCACAGGCTGAATTGAAGGACTGAGGTCAGTTGTATGACGTTCAACAAGGCCAAGTGCAAGGTTCTGCACTTGGGTCACAACAACCCCAGGCAACCTTACAGGCTTGGAAAAGAGTGGCTGCAAAGCTGCCTGGCAGAAAAGGACCTGGGCATGTTGGTGGACAGCTGACTGAGCATGAGCCAACAGTGTGCCCAGGTGGCCAAGAAGGCAAACAGCATCCTGGCCTGGATCAAAAATAGTGTGGCCACCAGGAGCAGAGCCCTGTACTCAGCACTGGTGAGGCCACAGCTTGAGTACTTGGTTCAGTTTTTCGTGCCACAGTAGAAGAAAGGTGCTGGAGCAGGTCCAGAGAAGGGCAACAAAGCTGGGGAAGGGTTTGGGGAACACGTCTTATGAAGACCAGCTGAGGGAACTGGGATTGTTTAGTCTAGACCAGAGGAGGCTGAGGTAAGACCTTATGGATCTCTACAACTACCTGAAAGGAGGTTGGATTGAGGTGGGTGTTGCTCTTTTCTCCCAAGTAACTAGCAATAGGATGAGAGGAACTGGGCTTGAGTTGCACCAGGGGTGGTTTAGATTGGATATTAGGAAGAATTTATTTCCTGAGAAAGTGATGAGGAATTGTAACAGTCTACCCCTGGAGGTGTTCAAAAAACATGTAGATGTGGCACTTCAGGACATGGTTTAGTGGTCCTGGTGGTGTTGGGGTGATGGCTGGACTTGATCTTAGAGGTCTTTTCCAACCTTAATGAATCTGTGATTCTGTATATAAGAACTGAACAGAAATAAATGCTTAAAAAAAACAAAGAAGTGAGGGGAAGCCAGTCTAAAACAAATTTAAATATAGAGACAGAGAAAAAATGAAAGAATGACTATAAAGTAAAGGAGTGGCTATATATATTTTGGTGAGTAGTGCATTTCTAAATTGTCAAGAGTTTGAGAGTATTACTTTTTTTTTTTCACACAACTCTTTTTAAAATATATAATATTTAAGGATTTAATGTTGTGTACTACCCAATTTTTCATGCTTTTAAAATAAGAACTGGATGAACAGAAATATAGAACTTTTAAGTATCAGGTTTCAACAGAAGCTGTGAATTTTAATATTTATTACATTCCACATAGAAACTGGTAAAACCAGATGTCCAGAAGATTAAAACCTTATTAGAAAACAGTATGAAAAATAAAACACAAATGTAGTAAATATAAAGTTATTTAATTGTTTTAAATAATCAAAGTGCCTTTATCAAAAAAGCTTTGAAGGAACTTTGGATTAGTCTGTGTTTCTGTCATGAATTTTGTCACCTTGGAAAAAGCATGAAATGGTTATGAAAACCCTTAGGAGGTTCAGTTCTATAAAAATTCTGTGGAAACTGGGCTTGTTAATTAACAGAGTGCAAGGGCACTGTGCATTATGGCTCATCTACTCTAATGGCTCACTCCCACCTACAGGAGAATTATTTCTCTGCCCTGTGGTTACTCACTCCTCTTGTGTGCCCCTGACACCACATTTCTACCCCCTCCTCTACACCACCTCTAACTAACTGGCTGACCATGCAATAAAGCAAACCAGTGTGGTACTCCTGCAGAAATCATACGAGGAAGCTAACAAGGGAAATATTCCAATGTTAAAATCTGCCTAATTTGAGAAAGAGGGTGAAAACACTGGTTTTGGAACTAGGGTAGAGAGGGAGAAAACAGATCAGCAAGATGGGAAGAATTGGGACCATGTTTGGGGGCAACAGCAGTTTCTTTAGATGGGCTCTGATATAGCATTTATACTTACAACGTGCAACTGGACTATTTATTGAGACTTTGAACTTGGTATTTTAACAAAGAATTCCAGAAAGACATGAAATCTTGTGGTATAAAGAAAAAGAATGCTTTACTTCTATCAGCCTTGCTAATAACTTCTAATTTTAGTTTTCTCAGCTACAGTGTCCAGAGGTTAGCCTTTGGTATGCCTTACTAGTTCTTTAAAATCAAAAAAGCCAATCAAGCTTTAATTAAGAGTACTTTAAAAACATTTTTGCCATCATACAGTGCTTAATCTTTTTTAACCTTCTCCAGATTTGGAAGATTCCTTTATTTTTTTTTCCTTTTCCTTTCTTTTTTTTTATGTATGTGAACAAAAGCAGCATACACTTTCTCTATTCTCAACCATATTTTATTGAGGAATTTGATTATGTGCTTTCTTTTCTATTATAGTTCTTCATTTCAACATCTAGCACTGCATTAGCAGTTTATAAATACACTGGGAAGGGAAAGTTCATGTCCTCTGTGAACCTCAGCCCTTCTTCAGGGCCACCAACTTCCAGCTGGTGTTCAAGACCTGCTTTCTCTCTTTAAGGAACTTCACATTATGTTGTGGTCAAAGTTTTGTCTCCACGTGCCCAAATTGCAATGTGATACAAATCTTTATGCTATAATCTTGTTCTTCTCATCTCTAATTCCCTATATTTCAACTGTAAAAATACACCTGGTTATGAACATGGACCTCATTATGTGTCAGGTTATTAGTTGGCTTAGTGTCCTGGTTTCAGTTAAGATAGGGTTAATTTTCACAAGAAGTTGGGAGGGGCCACAGCCAGGATAATCAAACGAAGCAGCCAGTGGGATACTTGATACCTTACTGACAACATGCCAGCACTATAAGGGGAGGGGTGGCTGGGGCAAGCACAGAGGTCAGTTTTAGGGCTAGGATGTTGGAGAGCATTGTGATTTATATTACTTGCTTCATAGGTTATTCATTTGTGTTATCATTATTACTGCTGTTTCTTCTCTCTTTGCCTTGTTATATTAAACTCTCCTTATCTCATCCTACAGGCTTTTGCCTTTTTCTCCCAATTCTCCTTCCTATCCCACCAGGGGAGGGGAGCAGTGAGTGAGCAGCTGCATGGTGCTCCATTGCCAGTTGTGCCTAAACCACAACACCTAGTTTACCTTTGATCTGAAATTTTAGGCACTACTTATTTGCTAATTAACTAACACTGTTTAATGTTATCAGGGGTAGTTGGGTTGCAATATAATAAAATCAAAAAGCACCTGTTCTCTTGCACAGCATAAAATGTAATTACAGAGTGAAGCTTACCTAGAAAGGTTACATGAAAATCACTTATAATTGAGATGCTGAAAGCCATTGAAGCCATGGGACTCTGGATTAACAATCGATAGTTTTTTCCATGTTTGTGTTTTACTATACAACAAAGCATATACCCCAAGTCTATGAAAAGCATCCATAAAGTCCATAAAAGTAATGAATGATTCTAGTTTTAGTTGTTCCAAAAGGCAACAAAGATCTTTTGTTAGAAGTAAAATCACCTTGGGCAAATCAGTGAGAGAAGAAGGTCACAATTCAACAAAGCATTTTTTTTCCCCTCAGTTCTCTTCAGTAAAGTGCTTAACTTTAAAAGGATAGCTGAGTTACACTGTGTACAACAAGACTTAAACATGACACTCAACTGCTGTCTCAATGTTTGGATGACCTGATGAGGTCTTAAAGGATTTGGGATGGTGGAAGCAATTTGTGCCACAGATTTAGACATTTGACCAAGGTACCTTTAAAGTCTTTGGCCTCCTTATGTGCAGTGGAGAGGATTAAGGAAATTAGTTTCCTGCAAATTACAGACAGGCTGAAGTACCTCTGCTCAACACCGATTATAGAAGGAGTGATAGAGAAATGATAACCTAAATTAGGTACCTTAATGAAGGATTTACTTCAAGTTGGGTGGAATTAGCTGACCACTTCTACAGAATGCAGAGCAACTCATGGTTTCCCTAAGAATAAGGAGAATTTGTACTTTTGCACATGTAAAGCCATGGAAAGTAGCCCTGAGAAGTGTCGAGCATCTGAAAGTTGTCTTGACCTATATTTTGTAGTTACTCACAGCTTCTCAGTGTCAGGGATCTATTCTAGTCCAGCTTGTTTTCTTCAACTGCCTAGTGAATAAACTTGTGAAGAAGAATTCTAGTTATGAATAATAATGCAAATAAGGAATATTTGTGTTGGCAAGGTTTTACTTTCAGCACCCAGAAAGGTGCAGAATGTGAGAAAGACTTTGTACTGGAATTAATCTCACAAGACCTCCAGAGTCTATTGCAGGGCAGAAGCAAGACACAAGGCAGGAACTAGTAAGAAGGAGGAAATATAAACCAAAGAGTAATACTGAGAGTGAGCAGTGGTTCACACATAACATATCTGAAGCTCATCGTGGTGACAGAGATGGACAGGACAAGAACACTTGACTAAGTGGATCCTTCTAGACAAGCTCTGAGTCAATTCTTTTGTGGAGTGAAGCAAGGTGAGGTACTTTAGCTGGGAAATCCATTAAAAAGTATAGTTTCATAAAGGACACTGAAGCCATTATAGAAACTTAATGAATTGGATTCTCCTAGGAAAACAAACAAAACCACACAACAGTTTAACAAGTTGGATGTGGATTTGACTTTCCCAAAGGTCTTTGGGCATTCAGTGGCTTTCTATGGGTGCTGGCAGACAAAAGACTCAAAGTATAGGGCCACAACTCCACTCACTCAGTCATTTACTTGTTAAAAAGATGACAAAAAATGTGGAACATTATATCTAGTATACAGATAAAACATCCAGTCTGGGTTTTAGCTTCAGGCCAGCATGGAAGGGGTTTTCTTTTAAATGTATTCTTCCATTCATGAAAGATGGCTGGTATATTTCTAACTCGAAAGTTTAGGAAAACATGTGTTCATCAACCAAGCTTTGAAATGCAAACTTTTATATTCAGGGCCATATCTTGAATCTAATTTTTATAGTAGATATGCTAGTAAAATTCTGAAGGAATTCTAATAGCAGCCCTATTTTATCATTATATTTAACACAGCTACTATAATATTACTGAGTTTCAAATATGCAGAGCAAATACTGGTAGTGGAAGACTGGGCTGAAACTCAGCTCAGAAGTCTGCTGAATATTCTCAACATTCAACTTTTTAATTCCATATGAGGTGTATAAAATATCTTGATAAAATTAATTTGGATATGTACATATTTCATTCTCCTAAGGCCTTCTTTTGTTTGAAAGCACTCTTAGTTAGAGCTGAAGAAAAATTGTTGACAGCTCATTTCTTCAGGAACTTAAGCAGGTGGTAAATTAATAGCTTAGGTGGGGGCTGCCATGAAGCGTGAAAAGTTATGACTGGTGTCAGTCCAAATTACTGTCTTTAACTGCACATAATGCAGTGAAAAAAACATTAGCTATGCAGTAAACATGGGTTTAGCCAACAAAAAGAGACTTTACAAGGTTTCCTCAAGCAATCTCAAAAAGGTCATTCCACACATTTGCTCTCCAGCCATTGGTAGCCTTTTCCAGGCTTTCGTTGTTCTCAATCAGTGGCTGTAACAATGATCTCATTGGCTAAATCAATGGATGAGGGACACGTTGCAACCATTTTTTTCAGTGGACCTGAGACAAAAAAAATATATAATATAGGTACTGCAAATGCAAGCTAAAATATGAATGTAAATAACACATTTGGTAATGATAACATTTTTCACTACAAAAAGATTTATGGCTGGCTTTCAAGAAAGGAAATACATTCCACTTGTACATTCTCTGAAGTTTACCCTATTCACAGAAGTTCTGGGAACCAGAAAGAGAAAAAAAACTCTAGCTTGTAAACTATATGTACTTGAGATCATCCCCTAGAGCTGGCATGGAGATGCCCACATATATACTAATAATTTCACTTAGCTGAAAGAGGGTGGTGTGCAAGCTGTCTTAGAAATTATTTTGGGCCTGAGCTAGCTCCTGAATTCTGCACAATTGTTTTTGAGTACCAGTTGCACTATGTTGCACTATGGCAGTTAAACAGTGCAGACAATGGAGTCTCACTGACACTAATCTACTAGTATAGATACAGCTGCAGAACACAGACATACGGTTATCTAAGAGGTTTGGAGCTAATGAGGGACTTCTTCCAACTACCCTGTTGTTAGTGCTGCAGTGGTTGCATCTTCCTCCTAGCATATTGCTTTCACTCACTGCTCCTTATCTGTGTACTCGTGTTAATTATACTCTCCTTGTCCCCTCCAGCCAGCATCCTAGCACGAGCATTCAGAACGTTCACGATCCTTGACCATACATTTTGTGGACAACCTCACTCAACTGAATCAGCATGAAGCAAACCTGCTTGCTTCCAGACCTTTTCCTCTGGTTTCATAGGGTGATTGCTCCTACCTACTAACAGCAAAGTCCATATACTGGACAGAAAATCAGTGTCCAGTTACACAATATATTTCTGTCTGTAGAAGTGGCCTCTTCTGAAGATGTCACCTTTACACATGCTATCCCACTATGTCTAGGCAGCTTTAGAGGACCTCCACCTGTGTACATCTTTCAGTATTCAAAGATCTAATTCTCTAAATGAGTGGTTGTGAGGAACGCAGCACAGCGTCATAAAGATGCTTAAGTGTGATTAGCTGATCTTAACACCACAAAGGAAACAAAAATGCACATCTATGTGTGATTTTTGTGGAACTGGAGAAAACATCAGACTTGCTGTGCATATGTGTTGGCTCCCCAGGAGTTCTTGAAGCTTACAGGAGTGCAACTTAAAAGATAACAGGCTTTTAAAGGATGGAAAAAAGACTAAAAGACTTTTATATAGGCTGAAAGCATAAAATCAGAAAGGTTTAAAGTGAATACATGAGACTGGTCAGACTCCTTCCAACACATACTGCATTTTAAAAATGTGTAATGTCTATCTTAGCATAGAATGGGAGAAGTGTAGTATAATATTAACAGGTTAGTGATGCTGAAGACAGTCTGATAAAAAAAAAATCAGCCTAGTTTCTTGGATAATGTATTGAAAAAGTTTTTATACTGTAACTTCAGGTAATGATTGCTTAGTACTCAACCTAGTAACCTACTAAATTACAAACACTGCTACTCCTATTTGTGTACAGAACAGAGAAAACCTGGTCTCAGGAGTCTGTTAAAGCAAAAGCCAGGATGGATATGGTGGTCAGAAAACATGGGTTCTATTGCAGATTCTTATATTAGCTTTAATTTGGATTTTGTTGAGTCTTATCTCTTTTTTTTCTTTACGGTCTCTTTTTCATTTTTTTTTCATATGTTAAGAAAATATCAGATCAACACTTCTTTTGCAAGATAGGGTACAGGAGGGGTAGTCATTGATTATTTCCTGTCATCACAAAGGAAGGGTTAGAATAAAAAGATTTATTCAAAAAATAAAAAGAAATGGATGAAACTAAAGCTTTCTAACTATCTTAGTGATTAAACATTTGCAGGAATTTAACTAAAAAATTACAAAACTTGGTGGATTAACATTCATAAGGCAGATTTACTGAAAAAAAAAATAATCTCAGGCCAGTGATTAACCACTTACTATTATGTATATATAGTAAATTAAAAAAGCAATCTCAACATCACAGGCAGAGCCTAGTAAGACTATATGCATGTCAAGAGTTTAGAGTCCTTCTTGTCCCTTGGATCACCATACATTATCCACAGTCTGTGGGTCATAAATAATATGATCCTCATCCTACGTATTTTAACATCTTTAGACATAGACAAGTGGCAAATACCACAAATAAAATCAAACTTTTTAATGGGTTATTTGTTTCTCAAATACATATCAGATAGGAGTGTAGCTGTTCTTACTAATGTTCCAAAGCATGGCACAAATGAGTCCTTGCATGTCTATCCCTGTTCCAATTCAGCTACTCGAAATGGTAAATCAGACTTTCTCCAAGTTAACAATTTCCTTCTGTCTTAAAGTTCTTGGGTTTTTTACCACATTATTCTCACCCTGCTTTGGCTCTTGGGTATATAGCATGTAGTCCATCACCTATGCTAATTTCATTTCAGTCTGTGCATTAAAAAGTGAAAGAACTGTTTTACAGGACATTTCTTCCCCACTCTTCAAAGGTGCAACAGTCTGGGGTCTCAGGAGATATCACTGAGTGTGAACAGCCCACATGGAGATACTGTGAAATCTGTCTCTTTGGTATTTTTCTTAGCAACTGAGAGGAGGAAATGCCTGTCAGAATTGTAGATGTACTTGTGAATTAATGAACTGGACAGAAATAGATGTTTGCTTAATGTTGCCTCTAGCTCTACATGCTCTGATGTATGAATTTGGGTTAGTAAAGCAACTACTAAGTAGTATCCAAATTGTACTTGTGTAACAATATCCATACTGACATTCCAGACACAAGTACAGGATTTCTAAAGACCTAGTTTATTTTTTTGCCAGAAAAAAATAGAGGGAGAGGTTAATAAATTTAGGTGTGACTCAAAGGGGAAGAGCTGTCACATCAAATTAATACAGAGAGTTTGCAGACATCTAAGCAGTGCTACTGATGGATTCTTCACTGGTTCCAGATTCCTGTGGGATGAAGTCCATCTGACTACATGTGCTTATCTGCACTCCCCCTAAAGTCTACACGTGTTTACAGGATGTGAAATAGGGAGAAATGCTAAACTGCTCGCTCCACTAAGGTCACCTGCTACTTTACATGATTGTGATGCTACATCAGACTGTTCTGTAGTACAAATCACTGCAGGCAAGAAAGGAAGAAAACCTGCCTTGTCTTCAAACCTGTGAGAAGAGACTTAATCCACTAAAAATGTTTTCACATTGGCATTCTTTTCAACTAAAAAAATAGAAGCCTGAAAGTACCTTACAGATTCAGTTAAGGACAATGTGTTAGGACCCTAGAGGTTTCTTACACTCAATGCAGCCTTAATTTTCATGTATGAAGGTAGAGTAGTACAACTCATGAAAACAGTTAAACCCTGAATTGTCATCTGTAGCTCCTGATGGGGAGAAATACAAGAAATATTTTGATGCTGCTTAGTTATCCATATTACCTATTCTCTTACTTACTATTAAGACAAGATTTGATTTAACAATTCAGTGCAAACTTTGCCTCTTTCCTACTGTTTTGAGAATCTTGGAATTTCCCTAAAACTAAGCACAGGCAGCTCTGTAAAATCATCTGCTCTGGCATGAGAAAATAGACAAGCCCAGGCAAATCCACCTATAAAACCAAACAGGGCAAAGTCCTGACAATAATGTGACATGTTACACCTTCACCTGCTTTTAGTGCCCTGTAAGTATCTTAGGGTACACTGGATAGGGAATAGATGGACATGCAAACTCACATGTTAAGGTGAATTCTGAGAGATCTAGGAGACACCACTGAAAGGATGTAGTCCCTGCTTTGTCATATGAAGTGGGTCTTCTTCCCACAGAAAACTTTCTTCTAATGTCATTGACTTAATCTGGTTCCCCCTTACTCTGTCAAACACAAGTTATTCTTCCCTTCTCTTTATCTTCTTTAGCATTTTCCACTGTTTACCTCGTACATGGTTAAAGTATTGCAGCAACTCTGCAATGACTCTCTTCTTATTCACTCCTAGGTTCAGGCATTTGCCTCAAGAGCTTACAGCTTTGATTGATGTCCTGGGTCTTGTAAAACCAACAAAAGATTCTCTTTTGCTGAATAGAAAAACAGAAAATTGTGTACTACAGCATGGGCAGCAAGACTCTTTACCTCCTTGCATCACCTTTAATCTAAATTTTTTTGATCAAAAGTAACTGTCTCTGAAGTTACTGTCAACCACAATTTCATATTACCTTTTATAAAGCTATTTAGTGAATGGACTTCAGCCTAAGTGGATCTGCCAGGAGATTTGAAGGGCAGAGATGATTTCTTGGTTATATTTCAAACAGTGTCTTGAAATCAATTACACTAGCCAGGAGACTCAACGTGAGCCACTGAGTCCACACTATAAACAAAGGGATAGAGCAGGACAGCTTCTCCTATCTGCAGTATAGGATGACAGCAGGACAGAAACAGAGCAGGTTTCAACACAAAGAGGTGACTTACACACATAATGCATGCAAGTTTAGGTTTTGATTTGGCCTCGTGCTGGCTGGAGATAGGTTAAAGCCAGATTTTCCTTGAGGTTGCGTATCATTCAGGCTTCATAGTTAAAAAAAAAAGCAACCAAGCTATGCATTGCTGAATTTCTTCCTACTCCTACTCATAGTCCAATGATTACTGGGAGTTCAGCAGTTCTGAAAATGTTGTCTGGCATAATTACAGAAAGCAGAGTCTATGGGGGCTGAAGTTCTGCTGACATTACTAGGTTCACTACAGAAGTTAGACATGAAATACTATAGAACATGAAATGCTTCTGTTCACGATAATAGAGAAATATATATTTACATTTTGCAATGGAAAAAATGAACAAACAAACAAAAAACCTCCACCATACTACCCACTTAAGCATAAGAAATAAAACTGGCTGTATTATGTCAATATAGTTTAATACCTTATTCTTGACAGTGGTCAACAGTGAGTACTTAGAACAAAAAATAAGAAAATATAAATAAATAGTTGGTGTTATTTCCCTAAATACTCTTCCAGTTTTTGACTTTCAAATAGGTGCATGTGCCTGTGATCAGTTTAAAAAGTATGACCTCAGACTCTCACAGGCTGCAGGGGATGCTCTTAAGCAAAGCATTGCTGCTGAAGACTATCATAACACCCATATTTATTTTAGATACATCAATTAAAAGAAAGATAAATATTCATATTCCCCAATTATTATGTAAACATAGAATGTAAATTATGTCAAGGAAGAGAGGAAGCTTTATGAAGCATTTACTATTGCCATAATATACACAAAACCAGTATGGAACCCGACTCCACCTGATGGCAGTCACACCATTGTCACCCCTGGCACTGGGGAAAGGCCCAGACTGGACCCAGTGACAAATGGGAACCAAATACAGGATCTTGATTCTGGAACTGGATTCAGGAACACTCAGGTTGAGACCGAAGGCAGAACAGAGTTCTACTTGGACAACCACCATTGAAGGAAAGATTTGACTGTCCTGATGCCTCAGCTTTATCCTGAATATGACATATATGGGATGGAACACCCCATTGGTCCATTTGGGATCACAATCCTGTGTACTCCCCATAGGTGCAGCCTTTTACTTTCTGCACCCTCAATATAATACAGAAGATTTAGTACTGGCCTTGGTCTGCACACCAGTCTTTGGGAGCAACTGTAAACATCAAATATTATCACTGATAGAAGCAGATATGTCTGAAAAATATGTTCTTAACTTCAGAGTTAGTTACAAGAGACTTAACTGAAAAGCGATATCACTGAACAGAATTAGTTCTGTTCTAACTCCAACCAGGACACACTTGCTCTAACTTAGGCATTGAGTCTAAGCTACTCATCTAGACTCTACAGAGAATCCAAAGAGACAGATTGGGATATCCAGAGACAAACATCTTAAAATGGGATGAATGACCTTCTGGGAGTGCTCATTTATCTCTTCATTCGCAGTAGTATGATCCAAAATTACAGTCCACACAGCTAGCTTTGAGGCAGTTAAGGTTAGGTAAGATTAATTTCTCGTCTTGTGCCTAAGAAAAATAATTTTATACACCCCAAATTTTATCTCTAAGTTAATGTCACTTGATTCAATCCTTTTGTGTCTATACTGTTTCAGATCTAACTGCCAGGTTAATAGCTAATTTCTTATTCATTTAGAAAGGTACTAGTGTCAAATACATACACACAAACATAGTCACAAAACTGGCAGTATTTATCTTTACATGCCAAGTTCCCAGAACTTAATTTATGAACAGAAAGAAAGTACTTATGTAAGTATACTCACACTATAATACACATAATCCTCATTAAACAAAGTGGGTTTAAAGCTTCTGCCTCTCTTTTCTCTACTAATTATCCATGTTTCCATTTTTTTTTTTCCCTATTTCCCAGTGCCTCAAGGTGGGAAAATGAGTTTTGTCATAAGACTATAAAAGAAAATGGTAAATGTTCTTTGTCTCTAATCAGAATTTCCTAGAGTATTAGATGTACCACTTTGGCCCAGCTGTGCAGAATCTCACCCAAGTTTAAGCCTGACTATAGACATCACTATAGTACCTGATCATTACCACAAATCTTTCCAGCATTAGGTGCAGAAAAATTGCAACTTTAATGGCATTCAAATGTTTTCATAGTAATAACATGCCAGAATCAGACCAAGTATAAACAAGGATAGAATAGAAGTCTTTATTCTGGAAGCCAATTTTTGTTAATACATGTATCCTGACATAACAGAGGTTAATGAAGGTCTGGTCTAACAAGCAATAATATCAAAGAGGGGGTTAGGCTGGTCCTTCTAGAACTCAAGCAAGAACTTCTCTCTGCTACCTTATCTTTCTCGAGAGTCTCTAAGAAAGATAATTATGGTTTTAACCTAGATAAATTTAACAGTGAGTTTGGCTTTCTGAATTCTACCTGTTTATATGCAAATGTAGAACAAATTCTTATTATCTCATCTAAATCAGCAACATGTCTTGGGAGAATCAATTTTAGTGTAATACAAGCCATTATCTTTCTACCTTTGCCTGGGAGTTTTTCATCCCCACAGGAACAATAGAGAAGGATTTGCTTGGAATGTATTCCCCCTTCTTAAATTTGCATTTATACTCTAGAATTATTGATGTCTGTCGTTAGCAGGAATACAGTAGAACAGACTTTTCATGTTACAAAAATATATGTGAGAGGGTAACCTGCAGTATACTTCACTTTCCTGACCTGTATTTGGAGCACATCACAGCTTCTGCCCAACTCGTGTGCATCTGTTTTTGTCTTTAAATCCTGTAAATTTGGTAGGGCTGGTACCTGCCATCAGCAGGTAGGAGCAAAGTCAGGACATGGACATGTCACACTTCATCTCAGGGCTGCCCAGTGCAAGTCTGCATCAGGGACCTAAGTCTCAGCCTGCCTGCATTGAGATTAATTATTGCAATTGCTTTACAAGAAGTTCCCCATGGGAAATGTGACTGTCACACATGCACTCCTGGTAAAACAGCAGAAGGGGGTGTGTATGTGAGATCACACTCTCCTGCACTCACACAATTGACTTTTGCCTGGCAGAAATCAGGATCATGGCTCTGCCTCCCATTACTTATTTTTCCCCGTTTCCTCACCTGTGTAGACATGCAGTGAACATGAAGACTTTCTTCTCCTTCAAACATGGAATCAAGACCTGAGGAAATTCTCCTCTTGACCAAAAGGGGATTAATACAGTCCTTACCTCCCTTTGATGCCACAAACTTACAGGCTCAATCAAGCCAAAGTCTTGTTTAAAAAAAAAAAAAAAAAAGAAAAAAAAATAGTAAAGAACTATAAAATTAATCAGAATAAGACTTAGATTTGTCCATGGTATTAAAGTCAATGCAAGACTACCACCTGGAAGTAAATAATTCAGGATGTTTTTCCCATCATGGAATATCATTTTTCATGCTTCTCACAACTGAGATATCTGTAGAAGTGAGGTGTATTTTCTAAGAGAGGATGATGCCATATGCCTGGTAAGTGCAATGTTGGCAGTGCTTACAGCAGCTCATAACCAAGGAGCTGCTCATTTCTTTGAGTGTCCTAGACTATACATTAGGAGTCTCGAAGTTGTGCCAAACTACCTAGCAATAATTGTGGCAGTCATCTGTGAATACTGATATCTGGCAGCATATTAGTAGTTCGTTTAATTTATTGTCTTCCCACCTTATTAACAATACAACACGAGGCTGGAAAACTGTCTAAGCTAATATGTCAAAAGCAGAATCCTTAATGCTGCACCTTAAAACTAGAAACTTGGAGTGTGTAATTTTCTCCAGTCATGTCAATATAAACTCCAGACATTATTATGTTGCAGAGCTCTCATTCATGCAATGACAACTCTGGCTCCACAGTGGCTAAACTGGCTGTTAAAGTGATTCACTGCAATCAGCCTCAAAGGTTTCTAAGACAGATCCCAAGGTAACTTAGAAAGTTGCAAGGAAGTTTGACAGGCTGCTTTATTTGGTTTTGTTTGGAAAAAATGCTCAGAAACCACATTGAGAAGTGATGGCAAGGAAGGAACTTTTGTTCCAAACAGATTGCTTTGTTTGTTTCTGTACACAACCACAAAGCAACCAGGGACATCAGGCACACACAAAAGCTCACATGGGCTCATACACACAGCAGGAAGTATAACATTTGCTGGATAGTATACCACATTTAGTGTTCTTTCCATTATTCAAGTCTTTGGATTATTAATATTGGAGAGTTTGTGCCCTCAGCCCTGTTCTCTAACTCATGTATTTACATATGTATCTCTGAGAAGATAAGATTCCTATAGTCCTGAGACATTTTCCTCCTAAGCTCTGTGTTCAAAGATTTAGCTCAATCACAAATAGATTCATCTTGAAAATTGCATTATAAATATTGAGTCACCTCATTGATTATCTTTTATATGTGGTGTGGCTCACCGCCAAGATAAAAGTTGGAGGTACTTTAGGGAAGAGCACACATTGTTCTCTACGAGGCATAAATATCACCAGCTGCTGTTCTTTAAATGATGGAGTTTCCCATCCTGAGTTCAAGCTACAAACATTTCTCTACGTCTTGCAAAAAGGATAACAAAGAGAATAACTTACTGTCTTTCATATGACTTGTTATAAGAATAGTAGATCTATTGTGCCAACATTTTCAAAGCAACAGGTCACGTTATTTCCAACCAGAGACACTGGAGGAATGATTTTGAATAGATCATATTTCTTAAATGAGAAGAGAAAGTATATTCTTGAATAGGAAGGTGCTTTCAGGATGTTTTATTGGCTGTGAAGTTTATTGGCCTGAGCCTTAAAAGATACAGATAGATGAACACTAAAGTTGGCCACATACCTTTCACTGTGGGTAAGAATTCAATGTTTAGCTGGGGTTTGCCAAATAAATTATTTAAAGGCTTGGGGTTTTATCATATAAAAAACAGGCTTATATTGCATTTGTAGGGTTTATTTTTGTCTTCAAGAGTTTTCATAAATTTACGCTAACATTCCCAATCTTCAAAGCACATAGACCTGAAGGATCAATCTTATGAATAAAGGAAGTCAGAGGACTGTCCACGATCCCATGAAATTCCCCACATATACACACCCCAAATCCCCAGTCACCTGCTAGTGTTAAAATTGAACAAACAGCCTTGTCCCAAAAGATACAGACTCTTACTTAATTCTAAAATAAACAATACATCTTGTCTCCCAATCCCTTCCTGTCTTCTTTGCCTGTGACAGTAACTAACTCCTCCTATTTCAGGAGATTAATGAAGCTTTTCTTCAGCTAGGACTCTTAGGTGTTAGAAATAACAAAAAAATAACACATTTCTCTCAAGATCTGGGAAAAAGATTACCACGTACCATGAAGTTTCCTATGGAAAGGTCAACACTGGCTTAATGCTTAAGATTAATATTGTCCTGTCTCTTATCTGTTGCTACACATTTCCAGGCCCCACAAACTTATTTCTGCTTCTTGAGAGTGGAAAAGCTGAATGACTTGACAGTTAGATAAAACACCTAGTATATTTAATTTTACACATCAAGATAATTTCTCAGAGAGAGTCAAAAGAGGCATCTTCCTTTTAACAAGAAAGTTACATACCTTCTGTGTTATTTTTGTGCATTTATGGTGGTTTTTTGTTTGTTTTTTTTTTTTAAGACTACCATAATAACAACAAAGCAACAATGAGAAAATCCACCTGTATTCTCTGATTTCCCAGTGGAATCTGTGCGTGGTAATCAGAAAACAAACAAAACTCTTGACAGAGAAATAACACAATGCTTGTGAGCTAATAAGCAGGATGGCAATGGGCCAGGCATATGGAACTGTGCTATAGCCTAAAACCAGGTATGGGAATATAGG
>NW_008588277.1:25292-25739 GCF_000691845.1 Merops nubicus
CGTTGTTGTTTTTTTTTTTTTTTTTTTTTTTTTTTTTTTTTTTTTTTCTGTAAAACCAAGACTGCCACAGCCTGAGGTCTGCCCTACAGGTAGATCTAGTTTATGTGCAGCTGCACTTTTAATGGCCATGCAGTTGCCCTGGCATGCAAATATCTGGTATCCCTTCCTGTCAGTCAAGGAATGATTTTACTTCCAAAAAAAGGCATCTTTATATTGATTTCTGTTTGCACATCTTCAGTAGTAAGAGTGGCAATCGAGTTGACACCTGACTGCAAACATGAGCTGGCAGAAGTTCCTTAGGTAAAGCTCAGCCAGGTCCTCCTACGACTGGCACAGATTTCCTTAGTTAGTGCTGTTTACCTGCACCCACACCAGAATCCTTTGCCAGTGAAATACACAAGTGTTATAGTCTTAGGAAAGTAATAGAATCACAGAATCCTTTAGGTT
>NW_008588278.1:0-8686 GCF_000691845.1 Merops nubicus
GAGCTCATTCGCAGCGTCCCGGGGCAGCGGCGTGACACCGTGGCTGCCCCGCGCCAGCCCCGCGCTCCCCAGCGGAGCGCTGCGCTCCTTTCCTCCTTCGCAGAAGCCATTTTCCACCTGATTCATCCTTCCTGCCCTTTCTGGACAAGCTAGCTCTGTTTCTTGGTGCATCCATTTTGGTGGCCCTGGAGAACAACGCTCCATCCCGGGAAGGGTGGGAAGGAAGCATCATCCAGGTCACAGAGAGCTGCTCTTGATGAGTCGTGGCCACATGGTGAGCTGGCCTGAACCTGCTAAGAGTAGATGTCGTTGCCCAGAAGCCACAGTTCCCAGCCACAGTTTGTCACATACCAAAGCCCAGCTTAAGTCTCACATGAAAGCTGTTCCCCACCACCTCAGTTCCTGCCTCCTGTCTTTATGCGGTAATTGCAAAAAGCACGCTGCAAACTCAGACAGCCTAAGCCTACTTGTACAAGTCTGCTCTCTTTTCAGAGGATGCAATGGCACCTCTGAAGCCCCCATAAGGTCTTCGAGAACTTCCAGGATAAAGAAATATGCCGATCCCCATCTCCAGGTGCTGCTTTCAGGCTGGCATGTGAAGATAGTCAACTGTGTGACTTAAAAGGGATTAATTTACTTGCTGGCAACTTTTCCCTTTCTTGCTGGATCTCCCTTTGCTGTGCTTGTTATCAGAAAGTGAGATGCTACCAGAATTATACCAGTATGCCTTGGCCTTCCTGGCAGCTGGCTGCTGTGAGCTATGGACAGAGGCTGTGCAAAAATGGCATCGGGTGTCCCCAGCCCGTGGCAGGCATCTGGGGAGCTGTGGTTTCTGCTTGCCAGATGTGCTGTAATTAGTGTGGGAAGGTGATCTGAGTCATCTCCTTCTCCCCCACCAAGGATTTCAGCCTCAAGGTGGAGGGAGGTTAGAGGGCTGATGGAGAGGTGTCAGCAGGGGGGAGCGATGGGGGATTCCTGATCAAAGCTGTTTGCTAGCCCACAGGGGGCAAGTGGAGGAGGGGAGCCATCTGCTTCTGACCCATCCTGAGAAAATGAGGGTGAGGAGTGCTGACAAATAACATGGTTGCACCATGAGCCGCCTACAAAGGCTAGGTGGGGGGGAAACTTCAAAGTCAATCCTTGCCTTTGCTGCCCCGCTGTAGTCTTGTGTAATGTTCCTCTGGAGCCAGCTCCTGCCCTGGAGATAAGCAAGGCTGCAGAAAGGCACAGAGGTGTGGGAGAGGCTGTGCCTGGGAAGAAAAGCAGGTCTGTCTCTAGCTGAGTGAGAGAATCGGTAGTAGCATGGGTCTTGTATGAGTTCCAGTGCATCTGATCTTCTCCAGCCCCTCTAAAAACTAGTCTCTCAGCCCAGGGACAGAAACAGGCTGTTGTGTGCTCTGTGGTGCAGAGATCATTTAGGGAGGGGGATCTGCATGTGAGGCCCTAAGGAAGCGTAACAAGGCAAATCCAGGTGGCCTGTGATGCTTTCCCTTCCTGGGCCCCTCTGGGCCACCTCCTCTCCTGACCTTTCTTGCTAGTCCTGCTCTCTTGCAAGCAAAGCTTCTGAGCCTCTTCTGCTCACAGGGGTGATGCAAGTGTAGTGTGGAAGGCATCAGGGCAATGCTAAAATGCTGCTTGCCACTTTATATCCTGAGTTTAAGCAGCGTAGTTGTTTTCTTGTTGTTTAAAGAGGAGTTTAATACTCTCAGTGCGGGAGCAAGTGTATGGGGGATAAAGATTCCTTCACAGTCTTCAGACCACACCTGGGTAACCAGCACATGAAAAGGTCTGATAGTGCTATTGAACTGATTAATACATTTAAAACCTTACTAATAAAACCAACACCAGCCACCACAACCAGCTTCCAGTCTTGTAATTGTTTGTAATCCACTTCTCCCAATTTGTTGCACTTTTCCTTCTACTGTCTTTATTTAGATCATAAAGTTACCACTTTCTAACTGGGCTAGCTGCTTCTGCTGTGGGCTGTATTATGTGTGTGGTGAGGCTGAGCCCTACATGTGTATAAGACCTTTGTGGTTTTGCATTCAGCCCTACCATTATAAGGTGCCTTTCCTATCTGTTTCCCAGTTTCATGTGCCCTGTTAACAGAAAGTAGGACTGTAACACCAGCAGAGAATGTTTAAAAGATTCACAAAGATTGAGGATGTCTCCTTTATTAGCACCCAAGAGCAGAGCCATGTGGTTTCATCCCAACAGTCTCTCCATAACCAGAACTGAGCTGGGGCCAGCTAGTGTGTTTCCTTGTAGGTGTCAGCCACATTCAGACTCATGGGCTGCTTGTGGGGGGCAATTTCGTACTCATCCCCTGCCCTCTTGAAGTTGCCTTGGATTATTTCAACCTCTTGTTTCACTGAATTTGCTTTCATTAACTAACTGTTTCTCTGAAAAGCTTCCAAACACAGTCAGGAGGTGAATCAAAGCATATTGCCTCTGGAAAGGAGGCCCAATGTTTGTGGCTGCTGCTACAGCAGCAAGTCCTGCGGGACTGGAGTAGTCTGCCCTATAACATGACTGAAGGGATTTATTCTGCTCACCACTGACTTTCAGTTTTCACAGATCAAAGCCATCTTCCCACAGGCAAAGTTCTGGGATCATAATTATGGAGGCTGAGAGTTTAGAAGAATGCATGTGAGAGACTGGCCTGGAGCGAAAAGGTCTTTGGACGTCTCTTTATTGGTGTGTGTGTTTTCTCCCTGTTGACCAAGCTGCTGGAGGGAGCCTGCCTTTGACAGCAGCCTTACAGGATGTTGCTCTGGGGTTTCAGTCCATCCCAGTACTCAGCTGGCTTTACCTGGTGCTTGGCCATGCACAGACATCCCTTCCTGGCCCCTTCTCCCTGAGAAGAGGAACCTGTGTAGTAACAAGGCTCCCCTCTGCAGATACAAGCTCTTACCAGTTAAATGGCTGTTCCTTCTTTTCTGCTGCTCCGAGAAGCTCCATTCAGCTCTGTTGACACAGAGAAAACAGTGATTTCATTCAGCTCAAGCTGTAATTGTGGGAAGAGGTCAGATCTGCTCCTCTGTGGAGATCACTATGACCAGAAACTGCTTCCTAGAGATGTTTAAATGATCCCTGGGCTGCTAGGGCAGAGGATGGAGCAGACTTCAAAGGATGTCTGGTGTGGGGAGGCTGTTTTCTATCCCCACGTGGAACCATGCTGCTGCTTCTGCTCTGGCTCCAACAGGATCCTCAGCTCTCGAGTGCCCTCATGAGGGATCTCCAGAACTCTCTCCTTGGCCTGACCATAGCTGCAGAGTCCGGGCAAAGCAGGGAGAGGCCAGCAGGAGGTCTGCTTACATAGCTTTGACCCCTTTCTCTGCAGGGAACAGACTTGCAAGCTGTATTCTTCGAGTCTTTTCATTGCTCTTGGATCTGCATCGCACAGGCCGAGGCCAAGCTCCTTTGTGCAGTTCATTGTATGGCTGCTTCCCCTGGAGAGGCAAAGGGGGGGAAATAAAGTTTTAAGCTCACAATATCTGCAAATCTCTCTTACAATAGAAGCTTTGTAGCCTAAAAGTAATCCTGAGGGACCAGCCCTGTGGCAGCAGAGCCTGCCTATGCACAGAGCTGCAGGAGGGCAGACAAGCTCCCAGAGGTTGCCTGTTGAGACAGGACAAAGGGGGATGGTTTTAAACTAAAAGAGGGGAGATTTAGATTGCATAGAAGGAAGAAATTTTTTACACTGGGTGTGGTGAGACACTGGCCCAGGTTTTCCAGAGAGGTGGTAGATGCCCCATCTCTGGAAATGTTACAGGTGAGGTTGGATGGGGCTCTGAGCAACCTGCTCTAGTTACAGATGTCCCTGCTCATTGCAGGGTGGTTGGACTACATGACTTTTAAAAATCCCTTCCAATCCAAAACATTCTATGATTCTAGGTTAAAGCTCAACGGGAGAGATGTGGGTCAGATAGGTTCACTGTCTCTCTGCATCCTGCCTTCTTCCAGCTTTAGTCTGTGCTGGTGCAAAGGGGTAAAAAGATGTGGCAGATGTGCCTGTTGCAGGGACAGGGATGCTGCAGGTGGAGCAGGGTGGTATGCCAAGCCTGTGCAGTGCCGACTGGGCCACTCACCTTTAAATGCTGGGGGTAATGAGTTTATGTCAGCCTGCAAGGCAGTTTTGTGCTCACATGTATAATCGACACTAATCTTGTGGTGGAGCAGTCCAGGCTGGCCTTCCAGGACTGGTTTTGTCCCTCACTTGAGCTGCTATGTAATTTTCAAGGTAATTCTTAGGGTTGTTGGGCACCCTGTGGCAGCACATCCTTCCCTGAAGAACTACTGCTGCAGGGAGCAGGACTGGAAAGGAAAAGCAGGGGAAAGATAGTTGGGGAGGGGGATGCCTTGTTTAATAGGCCAAGTAGAATATTTTTTTTTTTTTTTAAGATGAGGAATTGAAAAAGAATCAAGTGCTAGCCTTGTTGTAACAGCAGGCAACTGCTAAGCTCCAGCCAAACCCATGGACTTGCTGTGCTTGGTCTATGTGAGTATGTGCAGGAAGAAATGCTGCCAGACAGACAACAAGCTAGGTGTAGGGGAAAGCGCTGTCCTTAGTGCAGGTGGATGAGGTGCCCAAGAAAGAAAAATTTGTTTACCTCAGTGCAGAGCTGGACCATGTCCTGCTCCATCCCAGACTTGGTCTGACCTGTCACAGCCATCAGAAAGCCGGTGGGAAGGGAGAGCTTTCGCTCCTCCAGAGGTGCCGTGGCTGCATCAGCTCTTGGCCATGCCCCACGTCTTCTGTGGTGGCGTTTCTTGCCAGGGGCTCTGCAGCTGCTGCACCCACGTCCCGGGGAGGCACACGCTGGAGCGCAGTGTTTCAGAACTAACTCACACTATGGAAAGAAGGGAACCCAAATGCCTGGCTGGGAGAAACCTTGCTGGGGGACCTGCTGCCCCCCTGAAGTGACCCCAGGGCCCTCCCTGCTGGGATGCGGGAGGAAGGGGATGGTCTGGAAATGCTGTGGCTCAGCATGGAGGAAGGTCGGCCTCGTGCCTCTGTGCCGGTGCCGCTCCCTTTTGGGGAAGTGCTGCTTGCCCATTTCAGGCACTCACAGGAAGCTCTTGCTTTGTACATATTAAAGATCTTTTTGCCTAGTTTTGTGATCCAGCAATCACTACGCCTGGTGACACTGGATTTTCATCTGAATCTTTGGGCTAGGACCAAATCTTGTCCTCTTGCATCAAACAACAGGCGATGAGTGATATTCACTTCTGGTAAATTGATCACATGAATATCTCTTTGAAAATAGATGCCAGTGTTATGAGTATTTAGGTTGCCAGTGCCTGGACAAGGTCTGAAGAAAACCCAGAAAAACAGATTAAATATTATTATTTTTTTCTTTTTTTTTTTTCTTACCCCCTTCCCAGCCTTCTCTTTGTTTAGGTCAGAGCTGGGCAAAATAATGCACCACAAACATAAAAATTTGTGTATGCAGAGGTCATATGACATTTGGTAGAACTGATCTGATCAAGGGTGTTGAAACTGGAAATATTTGCTTTCTGTATTTTTAAAATATTTCAGTTGTCAGTGGATTTCAGCCTAATTATTAAGTATTATGCAAACCTCAGTATGTTTCAGTCTGGATTGAATTCAGCAGCTGTTTGGGGGTTTGTTTTTAGTTTTGCCTTAGTTGAAAAAGCTGTGAATGTTTGCCCCAAACAACTGAGAAGAAGGTTGTTTCTAGTTTCTCCAGAAAAAGCAAATATTCACTTTGATTGCACAACTACAGCCTTGACCTAAATAAAACTTTGTCCAATATGATGATCTCCTTTGCTTGATGAACTGAAAATAGCCAGGGAAAAAAAAACATCCTCACTTCAAAGACTTTTCTGGTTTCTTTCACAATCTCATTTTTAATTTTTAAATAGAAGTCTTGTTTCAGAAGCAAGCAGATGTTTTGTCTTTAAAAGGTCATAAAAATACCTCTGTATTAGAACAGCCTGGGTGACTGATGCTTACAATGATGTGCCCAAGCAGCATGAAGTTGCCCTTGCATACCTTGGCTATGCATTACACACACAGTACATAAAACTGAGTGAGAAAACATTCAAATACAGCTTTTCTTCAAGATATTGAAATAGCATGATTAATACTCTGCCAGTTCTTATCTCAACACCCATACTGAACTGTGCAGAGCAGAAAGTGTTTTCTGTTACCAAAGTAGTGTATAACGATAAAAAGGAGGCAGAGGAGGAAGCAACTCACATCTTGTACAAAACCATGCTTTGGTTTCCCTGATGCTGGGCCCCAGTGGGTAATTCTCACATCTAGCCCAGTGTTTGTCACAGTTAAAACCCCTGTGGTCTTCTCTTCATGTCCACAACCAAGCAAAAAACTGTTATTTGGTTAGTATGTGAACAAATAACCCCCTCCTCTTTCTTCATTTTGTCTCCTCCTCCAAGTTAATGGTCACACATCTCCTGAGACAGGTCAAGGCACATGGCAGGAGGAAATAAGAAAGAGGCTGTGGTTTTAGGATCCGGGGCTGTGCCTCACTCAGCAGAGCCATCTGTGGGGCAGATCAGCAAGGCACCATTGGCAGGAGACCTGGCCAATGCCAGAGTCCAGTTGCTGTAAGGAGCACTTGGATGAGCTGCTTGTAAAAAGACAGTAGTGTTCTCAATTTGTGTCTCTGCCTGGCTCTTCAAGGCCTTGGTCTGTGCTGCTTATGTGGAAATAAGCTGTGCTCCGCTACAGCTGCTCCTTCACCGACCAGCAGCACAGTAGGCACAAGGGGCTGACACCTGGAGCTGACTGTTGGGTTATTGTAAATGCTGTAACCTGCACCTACTCCCAAGGTGTTCCCTGAGTTGGCTGTTCTGCCCCAGAGTGTCTGCAGAAAGGAAGCTTGCAGGGGGACCAGAGTGTTGACAGGACTCGGATTTCTCTTCCTGGGATGCAGAAAAGGAGGCACTTACGATTCATATGGGATTTTTAGTGTTAATACCCCAAATTTTGTCTTTACCAGCTAATCACAGCCCTGTTTGTGGTTGCTTTAGCATATGCCAGAGCAGCAGTTTCCTGGCAGGGAGGCAAATGTACCTTTGGAGGGTAACGACCTAGTGTGCTACCCTACGTGGTTTGAAATAAATACCAATGTTAACATCTACATTCATCAATAAGTTAGCTGGGGAGAGGCAGGCAGGCAGCTCCCTGCCCTACACACACGTCACAGATCTGGCTGAAGAGCAGTCTGTCGTGTAGGACCACAGCTGAGGCATCAGCACAAAGAAACAGTCATAGCCTTGTGGTGGCAAAGGGATCAGGAGTGCACTTTTCAAAAAAGTAGAATTAAGTTAAACTGTATTAGACATTCTTTCACCTGTGCAATCCCTTGAGGCTTCACACTATGACAGTGGCAGTAAGGTGGTTTCTGTTCTCTTTGTCTTTGGAGTTTATTCTCTGGCACATGGGATCCCTACATTTTAGTGCAGACCCGAAGTTTCTTGTAATTGATGTTTAGGGAAATTCTGAATTGGTTTCTTTGAACATCCTATTTATAGGATCTAGTCCTTGCTGGGTATCATTCAGTCTGTGCAAGTGGGACTCTGACCCTTCTGCAGCTCTCTGCAAAAAGAGAGAAACCGTCTAGATAAAGTACATTGAGAGACTGATGTACACAACATCAACAAACTGCAGGGCAGGGAGAAATTAAAGAGTTGCTAAACTGAAGTATCTTTCTGTCATACTAGTTGTGCATGTTATTTGTGTGTTTCATGATAGAAACGCTACCTGCAAAGTCCTGTCTTCCCTCCTCCCTCCCTACACAGCGAAGTTTTCCTGTGCAATTAGCAATCTAAAATATCCAATCTTCCCAAATGCCAGAAGGAACCATGTGATCTGTCACCTCCAGCTGGCCAAATGGCCTGGATCAATTTGTACCTGTCAAACTCTTCCCAGGAAGATATGAGAAACCAACTGAAGAGAAGTAACACTGGTTGTGCCTCTGCCTGCACTGGAGTCAGCTAAGGACCATCTTTCCAACCCTTCCTGGGCCTTTGGCAGCCTTTGCCCTTAGGGTTTGGTGTGGATGTGGCAGCCCCACTTCTCAATGGTCTGCATTGGGTGGATTGGTAGGACCAGGTGGGAGATGCGGCTCCACAGCCCACTGAACTTGTCGGAGTCCATGTGGTCATGGGAGCTGATGTTGGTGAACTTGGCCCAGAGGAAGTCACGGACCCTCTCTTCCACCTGCCGGAGTTTGATGTGGGTCTCTAGCATCTCCTCCTCCAGCAGCACAGTCAGCAGCAGGGCCACGTCCTTGAAAGCAGCACTTGCGTGGTCACAGTACTTGTAGAAGATGAGAGTGGCCCCTGCGGGCAGCAGCTCGAAGCGGTGTATCACTGCGGCACGGCCTCCAGCCTGGAAAGCTGAGCTCAGCTCCGAGTCCACCTCCAGCTTGGCCTGATCACTGTGGAGCCTGGATTTATCCTTGCCATCAACGTGGACTGTGCTGCCATACAGAGCAGCTGAGTAGCTGTCGGCCACATGGGCACTAAGGCATCGCAAGGTCCCCTCACCCTGGCGGGCAGCCGTGAAGATGATGATGGCTGGCTGTGTGTGGTGGGATGCATTGAGGTGCTTCTGCAGCAGCCTGCGCCCACGACGCCACAGGTCGGGATTCTGCCCTGGAAACTTGTCCTCCAGCTGTTTGAACTGGGTCAG